>NC_091121.1:110397786-110697786 GCF_040183065.1 Periplaneta americana
TGCCTGTGTTCCGTTTAAGGAAAATGATGAATTAATAAAACGTACCTTTTGTGCTGCAAATTTCTACTCCAGTGGCAGAGCTAATGGTGAGCCAACATCGTCTTCGTCAGCCCCCTCACCATCAGTTTCACTGTCATCTGTGTCACTGTCCTCTTGTAAATTAATGACCACCGGTTCTAAAATGCTTTCCCGGCCTAACTCTTTAGCGAAATCTTCCTCTTCTAATTTCACAGCGTGTTTCACGCATTTTCAAGTTCCCTATTTACAAGTTCTTCCACATCCGACATTTTGAAAGTTTTGTTGTTTCTAGCGACTTCCCTTTTCAACTGGGCCCAAATTAGTTCTATTGCACTATACTGGCAATGATAACGTGGGAGTCTTATCACTTCATGCTCCATTTCATTGGCCAGATGATCAAGTTCACACATTTTTTTCACTGCTTTTGAAAGGCAACACTTTTTCCAAAAGTTCTGACTTAGTGTCTGAGGGAGAAAAACTAACACCTTTACTTTTCAGCCATTCACTGATTTCATCTTTTTTGGAGGAGATATTTGGTGTTTTATTAATACTAACGGAATGGTATGGAGCATTGTCCATTATAATTATATTCCCTTCCTCTAGATGATTTAGAAATCTCTTTAAGAACCAATCGCGAAATGATTGTGCCGTCATTTCTTCGTGATAATCACTGGTTTTCTTTGATCTGAATACCCATTTACTACCTGGAACGAAATCTGTTTCAGCTGATCCTACATGGCAAACAATAAGTCTACCTCCCTTTCCTAAAGGCACTTTAAGACCTCTATTTCTATTTGAGTCTTGCCAAACATATTTCAGAGAATGATTTTTGTTGACCCACGTTTCATCAAGGTAAAATGTGGGTCGAGTGTCACCTGATGATCTGATCATGTGCATTTTGCGCAGAAACGTCAGTCTTGCGGCAACAATATCATTCCGTTCCATTAGATATTTTTGCCCATCATTGGTTTTCCTATAGCGGAATCCCAACCGATTCATTAATCTTTTAGCGGAAGAAACTGAACCTGAGTATATTTTTTTTCTAAGCAGTACGGTTAGTTTGTCAGCTGTCGGAAATTTTCCGTTATCGTAAAAGTAAAAAATTGTACGTCATACAACGTCTTTTTGGAAGTCGTCTAGATTTGTAATTCTTTTAGGAACATTCATATGCTTTCTAGGAGAATGGAAGAATTTATCGGCACCCTGTGTTTGCGCTCTTTTAACGTCTCTGCATACATGGGACACTGTAGACACACTTAAAGAACACGCCTCGGTATTTTGAAAAGTTAAGATTTTTACGCATTTCTTCAGAAGAGTATTTCCTAAAGAAATTATAAACACTGAACACCATTTTCCGAATTTTACTGCCATATCCACTCGATCCACCATTCCCACTTGCACTGGGCTCACTAAGAGACATAATTGTTTTGAGAATGCCAAATTGCCAACACACGAAAAAGATGTTACATTACACTTTCATATACCGTACTTTAAACAGAGTCAACTGCACACAACACCATCAGAAATCGAACTGACATTTCAATTTAGTAGTCTCTCTTCTCTCCTCTCACAACCAGATAACTCTGTTTATATTCTGAAGGGACCCTTTGTTTGAAGTTGTAAGTTTATGGTTCTCAAAATTCTTACATATGATAAACATTCCTTATCGCATCGCAGCTGTATAAACATCGTCCACTATTTCATTGCTGAAAGTCAGCACAGAGCAATGAGACAGAGGCAACTGTGACGAAAAAATCTTACGAAATTACGATGATCAGAAACAACTCTCTGATTCATTAGAAATCCCATCATCCACGTTAAGGACAATAATAAAAAAATCTCTGCAGCTGCGACGTCGGAAGGATGTAAGCGCAAGAGAGTGAAGTGTGATAAACATGAGAACTTGGAAACACGCACACACAAATAACTATAAATTACTTTTTCGATAGAATTGAGTACAGTACATATTGTAAATGTATTTGACGTACAATACAGTAATTACATAATGGAGTAATACTGTATTACTTTTCATGAATCATGTATTTCCATAAAGAAAAATGCTAATAGATACTGTATATAATGAACATTACAAAGTATACCCGTCTAATACGCGGTCCCGATTAATACGAGGTTTACACGCGGTCCCTTGAACAGGTCTTATCGGGGTTTTATCGTATTAACCCATAAAATTGGAACCACTGGGGGTAGAAACGTGATTTTTGTTTCTATGTGTTCAGGAAACATTAAACATTCATCATATATACATGCAGGGTCCCAACAAAATACCAATTTTCCCAGCGCACTTGTTATTTTATTTTGAGATTTCTAAGCGGCGACTATGCGGCGGGTCTGCGTAGCCCATATGTTGCAACGCGGCACTGCCGCTATTGGCTATCGCCGATAAGCAGACACACCTGCAAACGTCAGGAGGTTTGAGCGCGACTGTAGACAGTATATTTTTCGAATAGCCTTCATTATTTCAACGACTGCGATTTTAGACTGCTTGAAGGAGTTTTTATATGAAGTACAATTTGCTGGATAATTAATTGTTTGCAGAAAAAGGAATTAAAGAATTGTTCACATGCACAGATAATCCTTGGAACGAACACTTTCAGTGAAACCTCTCGTCTGTACCATTTGACGGCACTTACCACTGTAAGTATCTTACGATCGACTGCCAAAATCTGTCCAGAAAAATTATATTAATAGGAGAATTCTAAAGAAAAGAATCAATCAGTTTAATGCAGAAACTATTTCAATATGAACCTGAAGGACATGAAGATGAAGAAAGCCCTAAACAATGATGGTCCAATAAAGAGCATTTTAAATCACATAAGTAGGTTGAAATTAACCTGACCTAAACATGATGGTGATCTGCGAAAAAATTTTCAATAAAAATGACATACATATTTTCCTTTTGGCGCGTGGGACCACATATTCATGCACATTTGATTGTGGAAACTGAACAGTATATAAAAATAGAGTTACCTTCATTCCTATGTATCGAAGAATTGAGCAAGGTGAATTCGATCCAAATGCGAGGCATCTATCATTGTTGAACTTTCTTCAAGACGTTGCCGAAACAGCTTCGTGATGGACCAAAGATGATGTGCCTGACGAAGGATTTGACTTTAGGGAGCATTGATCTCGAGCAACGCAGTGAAGTGCTTCCGAATGACAGACTATTGAAAGGAAAACTGTATATTGTGTGTTCGTGGACTGCTCCAAAGCTTTCAGCCTTCTGAACACTACTAAACGGCTGCTAAAGCTGGGCTTGACAAGCACGATCCTATAGCACGATTGATTAAGAGCATCTTGTCACTTAACTAAGTACAAATTGACGGCAGTCCGACCAAATCGATGCCGACAGAACAGACAAACGGGGATCTACAAAGGGATCCTTTACTATTCAATATAACAAATAATGTAATAGAGACATTGTGTTCCCTGGGGTCTGGTTGTACTTATAGTCCGACGACATGGCGCTGGCTTTTGCCTGCAAGAAAGACCTACATAAGCCTTTCGACAGACTGACGAATTGAACTTCAACTAATGATCTGACATTGGATTGACAAAAGACATTCGACACGATCTTCAGATGGGACGGTAAATCGATTACCACATTATTTACTACAACCTCGAAACTTCAGAGACAATGAATATACGAATAACGTTACAAACAAACATAACCACTTCCACATTCTTGCAGGAAATAAATAAATTATTGCAGCTGTGTTGGTAAAAATGGCAATCACCTAGATATTAAAACTCTTTTATATAAAAACAAAACTCTTTCTGACATATGAATTTGTTTGAAAACAACATTTCACCCAAAAAGGCTTCAGCCCTTCAAAAAAATCGAACCCAACTTTCTGAAAAATATCGTGACTGTCTCCAAGTAAACGTCTTTAAGAACCTTTACCATATAGACCGAAGAAACCACTACTTTTAGAAGAACTAGATTTGTAACTGCTGTTGCCACCTACATCGGAATGGTTGATAAAACTTATTAAATTGATGACTTTTTAAGTAGGTTATTTTTCGACGCTTTATCAATATCTTAGGTTATTTAGCGTCTGAATGAGATGAAGGTGATAATGCCGGTGAAATGAGTCCGGGGTCCAGCACGGAAAGTTACCCAGCATTGGCTCATATTAGGTTCAGGGAAAACCCCGGACAAAACCTGAAGCAGGAAAGAAGCCGGGAATCGAACCCGGGCCACCTGGTTTCGCGGCCAGACGCGCTAACCGTTACTCCACAGGTGTGGACTTAAATTAAATTGATAACATTTAACAATAAAACGAATCAGAATTCTCCTAAATTTGATGTACTTTTGCATTTCAGAATTTCTTACAACTCTGGCGTTAAAGAGAAATGAATTAAAGCCGGACTACTAGCCAACATATTAAGGTACTATTAGTTTCAATGTTTGTACACTGGCGTGCGTTCAAAGATAATTTACCTAGAATTTTCTGATATTGTAAGTGAACTTCCTAACCAAAGAATAAGTCAGAATCAAAGACTATAACGAATGGACAAACATTAAAATAGTTCCACTAGTTCTCAATAGCTGACACTATTTTCATACACTCATCTACTTCTAAACCAAATTGAATTAGAATATTTTTTGCCTCTCTAAAATACTGAAATACATAAAATAATGAATTACAGAAAATAATATTGCCTTCCAGTTCAGCTGTCGATTTGATCATAATAAATAAATGGATCACTACAATGATATTAAAATAATGTGTTACTTATTTTTTCTTGTATATATCCCAGGAAATATTGTCCATTCTATATATCAGAAGGCAACTCTAGAATTAAAATGTATTAAATCTTATAACTAGTGTTGTGGGATTTAATCGATTAATCGATCAATTTCTGTTGTAAGATTAATCGATCAAAATATTTAATCGAATAATCGAGTCGATCAAAATTAATCGGTTGTAGTTGATATTAATTATTATTTTGTTAATACAAACTCATACTAAAAAGTCCGACAATATTTCTCTCTCGGAAGTTGTTTACTTAAAAGGGCAATAGTAGGGGCTACTGTTATTTTCTAACTGTAAACCAGGTAGCGTAGGGAAAATCTTTGCATAAACACTTCAGAAAGAGATGGAGATATGAGGACAGTGACCTAGTCTACCTCTGTTGAAAGTTGAAACAGAATGTGAAACCCTTATTAAGTTTTATGGTTTTACAAGAAAACTTCCACCTTTTGTCAGCTCATCTTCCTAGCATATGAAATACATATATTTTTGGGATTCGTCCCCCTCATCTCTTATGAAATAGTCATGTCTACACTGTGTGCAAGTGAGAGCGTAACTACCTTCTTCTCTTTCTAAAAATCTGGTAATTCGATTACAATAGGGGCCAGTTTTCTGTTTCGACCGCTGTACTTTTGCAGTTCCAATTTCTGTACTGAGTTTGTATATGAAGGTTGTCTGTTTAGTTTGATAAAAAAATCAGTTTTCTGTGGTTTGTGAAAAGTGTAAACTCCATTTTGTCATATGAAAATTTGAGAGGTAAACTCGCTGAAACGTTTGGTTTTAAATTGAACGATCATGGACAAGTGCTTAACAGAAAAAAAGTTTTTTTTTCGTGTTTAGTGATGCAGGAAACTTTGTCACTAAACGTAGAGCAGCATTTAATTCAGAGCATGTGAATGCCCTCATGTTTAAAATCATGGATGAAGTAGTATTAACTAGGTAAGTATTCATACTTTTTGTTATTTATGTTTGTCTAAAAAATTCCCGGAGAAATTGACACAATAAATTATAACCCTCATAATAAATATGTTAGTAAGTAATTAAAATAGATGTTTTGTAATATAAATACAATATATACAGATATACAACATTTAGTACTTATGCTTATCACCGAACACAAGTTAAATTTAACAATAATTGTGTATTACAGTATATTACAACATTTTTTCAACTCGATCAAAACTGTGAAGTGATCGAAATTGGTCTATGACGTAGGGCTAATAATTGTAAACAATTTTTATTATGTCCTGCATTCTCTTATGATTACGAAACGTTTTCATTTCCTTAAAATGTTCTTGTTTGTTTTTTCAAAATTAAAATAATGTAGATTAAACATAAATCATTCTCAAGTATCATATGCGGAGACTAAGAGGAAGGAAGAAATAGGAAAGATTGGAGAACGTTGGGTTTGCAATGAAAGATCTGCCCTTGGGTAGATAACTATGAATGAATGAAATATTCTCATAGTTGAAAATATAAGCAGTTCTCTGAACAAGAGTCTGAGGAATATAAATATAAATTCGGACGTACCAAATGGTTTTTTAAACAACTTGTAATTGAAATTCATTAGGATTTTTGTCACTTACCTTTGTCTGCCATGTGACCGCTGAGTAAACTGGGGTTACTGTACACAGAGTTGTTCATCTCTCCTGCTCCATCAAATGCTTGATCTGCAATATTGACAAAGAAGAAGCATCAGAATTACATCGTGTTCGCAATTTAATATAGCCTACATATACAAGGATATCCCATGTAAGCAATATGAAGAACAAAATCCATTAAGTTAATAAATAACAATTATTAATAAGAATGACTTTTAAGAAACCCGGAGGGTCAATGCCGCCCTCACGTAAGCCCGCCATCGGTTCCCATCCCGAGCAAGATTAATCCAGCTTCTACCATCATCTCCCACCTCCCTCAAATCCATTATTATATTATCCTCCCATCTACGCCTTGGGATCCCAAAGGCCTTTTCCCCTCAGGTCTTCCAACTAACAATCTATATGCATTTGAAGATTCACTCATACGTGCTACATACTCTGCCTATCTCAAACGTCTGGATTTAATGTTCCTAATTATGTTAGGTGAAGAATACAGTACATTCGTTCAGTTCTGCGTTGTGCAACTTTCTTCATTCTCCTGTAACTTCAAATATTTTCCTAAACATATTATTCTCGAACACCCTTAGTCTCTGTTCGTCTCTCAGAATGAGAGTCCAAGTTTCACAACATACAGAACAACCGGTAGTACAACTGTCTTATGGATTCTAACTTTCAACTTTTCCGAGAGCATACTGGATGATAAAAGTTTCTCAACCGAGTAACAACAGGCAATTCCCATATTTATTGTGGGTTTAATTTCCTCTCGAGACTCATATATTTGCATTAAGTTAATACCACTTATTTTATTGGTAACTATAGCGCATTGTTTTGTATTTTCATTCAACCTCAATATTATAAGACATCTGACATTATTCTTCTCCGAATCTTTGTCTGTTGTGTTTCTCTTTCTGTTATCTACATACTATTACTTCAATAATGAGAAGAATTTACTGCTTCACGAATTATAGGCCTAATAGTGAAATAGAAAACAATTTGATCCAAAAATTGCCGATAAACTATCCATATGTTGTTCTTTTCGTAAAGCGGAATTAGTTCGTTTTATGAAACCTCATTTCAATAGCACACAAAAATATAAATATCTACTGATTTACACAGAATCGGCTATATAGCTTATTTAGATATATTTTAATATCAAATGCACACAATTAATACCGTTCTTTACATATTTTAAAATCAATTGAGAACCATAAATGCATGAATGCATGCTGTACAGATAGTTGAAATAATTTTAGGCTAGTAGCTTTACAACACGTTGTAGATAGACTATATTCTAATAGTTGTCCGTAAAGAGGTATTTACACAATTAATAAAATCGACTGTTCAAATCCTTTAAATTACTGTTGAAAAACAGTGAAATGAGTGTGCAAGAAGAAGTGTGTGTTTGACAATAAACATTTCATAAAAGCACTTCTTCATTAAAATTTTCCACAACACCAAGTAAAAACTGAAGTACTTTTCTTGTCCTTTTCATTGCAGATGTAGTTCAGATATGTTTCCAGTTTTTTGGGGGAAGGGGAGAGTACAAATGCGGTAGCTTAAAAGATCTCAGAGGGCCCCAGCGTGGAGGTGAGAGGAGTTGATTTGACTAATTAGACCCTCCGAACTTCACCGAAATTCACGCAAGCGTGAAATATCGATTCTTGTCACTATCATCACTCCAGCTTGTTTTCGATCGTTAATATTTTTCTTTCTTCTTTTTTGTTTCACTTCTTGCTTTGATACGAACTTATAAATCGATACGCTGTAACAGAGGGTGCGCCTTTGGTCCGAAACTAGGTACACATTGTGTACCTCTCTGGTTGTGTGGTCAGGAAGGCACAAGGACATCCGGAGACCTCTATGGAAAAATACCCTTGGACGGAAGATAAATTTGTTTCACTGTCCACTCAGGAAAATGAATCACGTACCGTTTAGATAGGAAGCGAGTCTATTCTCTAAGCCTAAGCGGGCCGTTATTATTACGAAATGAATTTATACAGAGCGGAAAGATGGATGAGTACATACCGCATAAACCAGTTGCTTACTTAGGTACTTACAAATGGCTTTTAGAGAACCCAGAGGTTCATTGCCGCCCTCAGACAAGCCCACCATTAGTCCCTGTGCTGTGCAAGATTAATCCAGTCCCTACCATCATATCCCACCTTCCTCAAATCCTTTTTAATACTATCCTTCCATCTACGTCTCGGCCTCCCGAAAGGTCTTTTTACTACTGGCCTCCCAACTAACACTCTATATGCATTTCTAGTTTCTCCCATACGTGCTACATGCCCTGCCCATCTGAAAAGTCTTGATTTAATTTCCTAATTATGTCAGATCCTCCGATTGAGGTTCTGGCTGATATGTACATCTATTATCAGGCAGTACATCTCACTTGACGATATGTGTCAGAGGAAGAGCAATAATTGTTTGTATGGATCTGAAGTCTGACTAGTGTAATATGTAGCCAGTCGACGATGTATGCAATAGAAGGGCAATGGAACTGGCTACCATACTCATTTACCTCCTGGCTTAGTTTCCTCATAAGTGGTGCATTCTTGATATCACTTGTGTGGTTCAGACTTTTCTTCGGACAATTGACTAAACATAAACAATTATATCAGGTGAAGAATACAATCCCTACAGTTCTGCTTTGTTTAACTTTCTTAATTCCTGTGTAACTTCATCCCTCTTAGCCCCAAATATTTTCCTAAGCATCTTATTCTCAAACACCCTTAATCTCTGTTCCTATCTGAAGGTGAGAGTCCAAGTTTCAGAACCATTCAGAAAAACCTGTAATATAATTGTTTTATAAATTCTGACTTTCAGCTTTTATGAGAGCAGACTGGATTATGAAAGCTTCTCAACCGAATAATAACGGGCATTTCCCTTATTAATTCAGCGTTGAATTTTTCCACCTCTTCAAAGGATAAATGTGCAATTTTTATATTTCCATTTCGTAGAATAATCTGGTCACGAGACATAATCATATACTTTGTATTTTCGGGATTTATTTCTAAACCTATCTAATTCCTTGCTTCAAGTAAAATTCCCGTGCTTTCCCTAATCGTTCGTGGATTTTCTCCTAACATATTCACGTCATCAGCATAAACTAGCAGCTGATGTAAACCGTTCAATTCCAAACCCTCTCTGTTATCCTGGATTTTCCTAATGGCATACTCTAGAGCAAAGTTAAAAAGTAACGGTGATAGTGCATGTCCTTGGTTTGGCCCGCAGCGAATTGGAAAAGCGTCCAACAGAAACTCGCCTATACAGACTCTGCTTACGTTTCACTGAGACACATTTTAATTAATCGAACTAGTTTCCTAGATATGTTGAATAGCTGTTGTGTTACCTTTCAATTTCTAAACCCAAAACATTCTGCATGTTACATACGTACCTCTATTTAATTAAAATAAGGTAATGATAATAACTAAACATATTATAATAGATGTTACTGGAATCAATGTAATTTATCAGGTTCTGTGGTTCAATTATGTTAAAAGACGTAGATTTATGAAGGCAGAATACACAGGAAGTAATACAGTCGAACCTCGATATAACAATTTTCTTGTGTCTAGGAAAATTGTATTGTAATATCAGGGTTACGTTAATATCGAGGAGTTAAGAAACTTGATCCATTTCACATTTAGGCATATATTTTTTTAAATCAGTAATAAGTACTCTATATTTTCGATTTAAGGTTCTCAGTAACAAACGTATTTCTTATTGCTTCGAGCACAATGAAATTGCCTTGCGATATACTAGAGAGCTTATTACGCCATTCCCAGTTAGCAATGTCAACTTCGTGTGCTGCTGCAGTTTTTATACTCTTACGTTGAGGGTTAATTTTACAACTCACGATACTGTCTTCTACATTTCCTTGTTTCTTAATGAATATTGCGAGTGTCGATTGCACAAACCAATACCTTTTTAAGCACTTCAGTCTGCTTCAGTTTCCTACATAAATTACTAAATGCAACTAATTTAGTCTCCAAACTGATATGTTTTCGTATTACACATGCCATCATTAGCAAGTAACAATCAAATGTGAAAGGCGGTCAGAAAGACAGTGACAGAGACCATAGAGGCAAATCCTGAAGGATCACTCGGCCTTGAAGCAAGTAGGATGCCAAAATCAGTCAACAAAAGTATAAAACACAGTAGACGGGAAAACATCCTTAAGAAGGCTATATTCAAAATATAAGAGACTGAGCTCGTCGGTCCTGTAAAGAATGCAGGACTCCATACCTTCTAGAAATAACGTCTTCCGAACTGATAACATCTACAGTACAATCTAAATTTAAAAATTGGCTTCTCGTTGACAATGTTCTTTAAGAATTCATCGCCTTCTCGTTCGTAGCGAAAAAGCAATTTTTGTAGGCAAATGTTCAATCTCTTTTGTTTCACGTGAGGAAGGAGCATTCGAGGCACCCATCATGCTCAAATTTTTCGGAATCTCAGTTCTGTAATTATCGCGTGCACACGCTCCCTTGATATGTCACACTGGCTCGACAGGTGTTCCTGCGTTATGCGACGATTCGCTATAATGAGTTCATTGACACGATTCCGATGAGCATCATCAGTTGCAGTATACGTGGTCTTCCACTGCGTTCTTTCTCACACAAGTTGAGAGTTGCACCAGGTTCATTATGAGCACGAGCAGACCAACGTCACACAGTAATGATGTCGAGACATTGGTCACGATAAACAGCCTGGGCACATTTTCTGCTGTCAAAAACTCGATCACAGCAGGCTGCTTCAGACTTACCGACATAGTGCAAGTACACACCGCCATGTTTCAGGCTGTAACTCAGAGCTTTCTATTGGCAGAGATACGAAACTTGCGTCACTGAAAGCAGATAGTTCACTGAATAAAATGTACTATCACTAATATTTTAACTATATTCATAGTGACAAAAAAATAGAAGTCATTACTTTTCATCATATCCTCGTAAAGTAATGTTTCTTCACTGTCTTGTATTACTGTGCCATCATCAGAAACATTAATACATTTAAACTTTTATCTTTGCTTAACATTATTCCCGGATTCACCCACATCTTTCAATTTTTTACAAGACAATTTAAGTACACATTAAAATTAATATGTAGCAGGCTGCAACCTTGTTTGAGTCCTTGGTTTGTTTTATTTCTTCTGTTTTTGGTGTACCTGTACTATAATTATTTTTGTTTCTGCGTTTAGTTATTTATGAAAATTAAAATGATGATAATAATAACAATGGTGACAATGGCTTTTCAAGTTTATCCATTTCGTTTCTATAATAAGAAATGCTGCCGAAAGACTGCATTACAGATGCGTCCATGTTCAAAGCCGTGTTGGATCGGTTCACATATCGTTAATTATTAAATCGACGAGTAGACGCTGTCAAGTGAACACATAGAAGAGGAATTCCTGGTCTTTTTCAAACCTCACTTCGGTCGATTCCAGCGGAGCATACAGAGAGATACAGATCTGAACCTTCATTCGAAACTTATAACAGGTCAAGTTGACAACATTGATTCCTTTTAACAGACAGGCGATGTAAACCAAGAGACACTTGGTCATGTCCCTGATGACAGGCGGTCCCTAGTACCCCACGCTAATCTGATGTGTAGGCAGGAACAATCTGCCTTTACGAGATCAATCTGCATGCAGTTTTAAACAAGTGATTTTGCGTCCGTAAGGTTATAAATAATGGACTGAATTCTGTCCATGTACTATTACAGAAGGAGTTGAAACAACAATAGAACAAGTTTAATATTTTTATAAACGGAATTAACCAGGTGAGTATCTAAAGTCAGTGTGGTTCAACCCGTAACACAAGGCACGTTGATCTGTCGACACATTCTGAAAATAAAAATTGCTACCGTATTTAAAGATGAACTATTTCCATTATTTTTTTATCATTACTAGTTTATAACTATTCTTATTACTATTATTATTGTAATTGCTATTGCAACCACAGCTGAATTAATTCTGTTATTATTATTATTATTATTATTATTATTATTATTATTATTATTATTATTATTGTTACTTTATCCTTATTACTATTATCATTAAAATTGCTATCGCATTTACATTTGAACTAGCTCTTAATTTCGTTATTATTATTATTATTATTATTATTATTATTATTATTATTATTATTATTATTATTATTATTATTATTTTATCATTATTTTTATTTCTTATTATTATTTATTATTACTACTACTCACTCATTTTCATTCATAGTGTTCTGCCCATTCATAGTCTTTCACTGCAAACCCTGTACTACTAGTACTAAAATCTCTTTCTTTTATTTCTCCGTATCGCTGATGGAATCTTTTCTCAGTCCATTTTTTTCACTAACAGATTAGTACGAAACCCTATGGTTGCTATAAACATAATTTTCCAAAGAAAATATTTACAAATTTCACATTTTCCAAACTCATTCATTTCCCAATCAATCTTTTCAAATGCAATAGGGTACACGTTTTATTGTTTTCGACTTTGTATTTTGCAACTTCTTCAAAATTTGTTTCAAGTTTTAATTGTCCATTTGTTGATAGTACTTTAAAAGTGCAAGCATTTTGTGATATATTTTGTGCAACTAAACTGAACCGAGCACGAGCTTCTGTTCTTTCGGGCTGCAATGGCTAATGTAGCTCAAGTGTAATGTATTAAATAAATAAATTTGAAATTAAATAAATAAATTGAAAAATTTTTTTAAATGTAAAATTTAGTTATCGAACTCCAAATTTGTGTATGATACCACATCGTATTAAAAAGAATTAGCAATTATGCCTAATACCTCGTAAATACGTTAAAATTACATTTCTTTCCATAAATTCCTCATACTACTCAACAAGATTGAGAATACGTTATTTACTTCTTCAATATTTACAGTGCCCAAGTGGTGAGACTGTTGTGGACCCTCTGCTATCAAAAATATGTCCCATTCCCTTTCTTTATCGCTCGAGCTGAGAATGATACATGTTGTAATGAACTATTTTGATTGTCTACATGTGGGAAATATACCTGAAATTATGCCTCGTATTTTTAAATACCCTGTATATATATTTTTTTCTAATTTTTATAATATGAATGTCCATCAACATGTATACGTCTTCCCATATCTCGATAATTTACCATTTCGCCTATGATATTATTTTGTAGTAAGTTTGCACACAATTCATGACAATTCACTAAAACACCGTTCGTTATCATCGGAACGTACAACTGAAGTTAAGTAGGTTTTCACGGTAAGAATGTACCGAGAAATGCGGTTTGGAAAAGGTAGAGTGGGGAAAAAAGGATTGAGACAAGTGGAGTGGAGAAAAGTGGATTGAGAGAAACGGAGTGGGAAAAGTTAAGTGGATTAGGAAAATGAGTATTGAAATTCAGGCTATGATGGAAATTCTGAAAAAAGGAACTGGGAAAAACGGATTAGAAAAATTGACCACCAATTCTACGTCTAACACAAATTTTGCATCATTATTATAATTTCAATGGATGTAATTGATCGTAGTTCAACAGACGACTTGCAATTTTATTGAAATAGCTATTTAAAATCACTCTACATTATGTTAGAGCTGAAATATAAAGCATTTTTCGTTTTTAATTTGTGAGTTATTTGGTAGGTACAACTGTAAACTGTTAGGTGTCTTAGAGAATACACTAAAGAGTAGGCAAATCCGGTACTGATGCCGCGGCGGGAGAGTTGCCGTATTTTCGAGTTCTGAAGTTCACGTCATTTTCGGTAGATGACAGGACATTATGTTGTTCAGATAGTTAAAGCAAGTACTGTGAGTGGATATGTTGAATATTTATGTTTTACGTGAGTTACAACTGATTTAATGCGACAAGTTTCTTAAATGCAGCGTTAAAGTTTTTCTTACCTTCCATGTAAAGTGCCTGAAGTACTTTCTATCGCAGAACTCGTGAAATTACACTGCATTAGAGGTTTCTAACATACTTCACTTGACTTCACGTGATGTTCCCGCCTTGTTAAAAATTCAATATGGTAAACATGGGGGTAAGGAATCTCTACCTGAAGTTTGGTAAAAATGCCGCACGAATTAAAGGGATAGATATCACGGTATAAAAAATTGAATATACATTTTTATAAATTCATAAATATATCTATCTTCAAGGTTATTCAATACATATTTTTATCTATTATTTATCTCGCTAATAAGTCGATCGTTATATGAAAATGGCAACGGATTTTTTTTTAATATACAGATTTGAGGTGATTATAACACAAAATGCCTACTGGATATAAAATAAAGGCGAATGTGAACAAGGGTCAGTGGAGTGAGGAAAATCAGTCGCCTAAAAGTTCAAATCAAGAAAACACTGACCCTGAAAGTTCAACAAGCTGAGAAAACTACATAGGCATACTTGCTTACAATAAAGAATGATGATTGGATAGGGTGTATAGATTGTAAAAAATGGTTTCATGTGTCTTGCTCTACATACGGAGACAAAATATGTGTCGATTTTGGTATGAAGAAAGCACGAGAGTTAAACCACGTCAATAAAATGTCAATCTTTACAACTGCAACAAATTAAATAGTCAACATCCAAATTATAAGTAGGTACTTTGTGAACCTTATCTACCTGAAGTCTACTTAACAAATGTGTTCAATAAAGTGGACATGTTATATTTTCAATTACATGTGTTTTATATTTAATTCACAGCGCGGCGTCTCACCCTGAACAGACGCGGCAACTCTACCGGCATACCCGGGGGAGACGCCTCGAATCTAGCTTTTTAAATTGTTCTTATATCCACAGAACTGAAATGTATGGAGAAATTCGGCTTTTACTCTTTTTTAATTGTATATTAACTTTAATTTGTTATTTAGCTCCGATTTTTGTTTTGTAATTTATTTAATGGGTTTCATTCTTGGTTATTTATTTGCTTTTAAATTTTTAATTTCCACACCTGTTCTTCGTATATATTATGTGAACCCATATATTAAATATATTGCTTCAGAATTTTCAGCCGTTTTGAGTCTTTCGGAGAGAAGTTATAAACATGATCTTAAAAAATGCGGCAACGCTGCCGTTTTTACCCTAAATCATACGATCTAAGACAATGTGTCTTTAGTATTTTCAAATATGAATGGTACAGAGAAGTGAAATATTCCCGTAAAAAGAGAACATTTCAATATAAATGGAATTGTAACCTAATCAGATATTATTTCGCCATTTATAAGCAAGGTATCATTAATTTCAAGGTTTAGAAGGATTGCTACATTGATGTCTTTGAAATGGAAGCCGACTAAACAGAAGAATATATTTCTTATATCAGTAATAGGATTTTACAAGGCGGTATTGATACGTTATTAGCCTAATATGGAAAATTATTTATTCAACATAATAGTTATTTATGCAACATGTGGATAATCTTGATGATTATGGCATGAGAGAATATTTCACGAGTGTCTTAATAAGATTATTCACGAATTGGATACAACACTTTATGGCATCTTAGCATTATAAATTGTAGGAAAGAAATTATGTAAATTTCAATTCGGGATCCATAGAGCTGACAAATTGTCTTCATATGTTCGTATCGATTAGTTGCGCCTGGCCTTGGCATTCAGTAAAGAGTAATGGAGGACCTTGGAGTTTGTTACAAATGTTTCTTTATTTTGTTAATACAGTTTCTCTGAACCACAACTGTTTTATGTGATATTACAAATGTGATACAAAATTGTTAAAGATTGGAAATAAATGATACGTTACCTTCTGTCCTGCATTTCATTTCTTGCTACGTCGCGCGTAGAAACGTTAAAGACAGCAAGCGTTCCGGTATTACGTCAATAAGTCAATTATGCACGATTTTTTCGATATAGTAACAACCTGTTTATAATGCTAGGCTAACATAAACACCTTTTACCTCTCTGTATACACTTATCAGAACAGTCATTAAGGAATTGAAGTGTGAGAATGAGTTAATTCAAAGCTACACTTTTAACAAAAATGGTTATTCGTGCGAGTTCATTTCTTACACATATGGGGAAGCTACTAGTAATGTATCATAAAAATTACTCAATAAATGACGTAAATATACGCCAAAGAAATTATGATACCGCACCTAATAGTATTGGATTCTAAACCTTGAATACGCTCTCCTGTAAAATTTTGTCTGTGTGGCTTAGGATTATGTCATTATCACCGCTTCAATTCTGAGCTTTGAATGAAATATTTTTGGTTGGTCTCCAAATCCCTCTTCCACTTACACGTATACGTTACTGCAACATTCAAGGTAAACTTCTTTCATTTGAAGTACTTTTTTATTGTTTTGAAAATAAGTGATAAAGGAGGCTAATTCTGGTGAAAATGAGGATGACCGGTCTCTTCAAAGTCAACTTTATCAATTTTTTGCAATGCAATGTACGACTTCTGGGAGAGTACACTGCTTTGCAAGAACACATAACTGTGGAAATATTTTTAACGTGTGTCTTCATATTTTTTTCTTTCATTCGCTAAGTTAGCCTTCCATTTGTCGCATGCAAACTACTGCTCAATTCAGAATTATTAATATGAGTTTCTTCCGTACCTGTCACCTCTTCCTCCTTCCCATTTTCATAGCTTTCAACAATCATTCTTAACAAAGATTTCAAACTATGAGCATGCATTTGTTTGTCATTTGTTAACAGTTGCGGAGTGAGGATTCGCAACGACTTGTAACGCCACTTAATGTTGCAGTTACTATCCTTACTCTTAGTGTAAAAGTATGTATGTATGTATGTTCAGTCAACAGAAAACTGGTTGCAATCACATAAGTGACACCAATAAGGCATCACTCATGAGGCAAATAAGCCAAGAGATAAATAAGGTAGAGTGGCCAGTTTTATTCTCCTTCCATTGCATACATAGCTGACTAAAGACATTGTCAATCAATCAGACTTCTACCAGGGTTGTAAATAAAGTTAGTTAGTTAGTGGGGTTTAAAAAGGGCGCGTCAGCTACTATGGCTATTTGCGCCCTTATCTAAAATCATTTACTAAACACGAACATAATACAATAACCAGAATGCTTAAAAGAACTAAAAAACGTTGTCACGGTTAAAACGAGGCAAACAAATGCAGTTTCAACAAGGTGAAGCATAAAAAACCATAAAAGTGAGAAGTTCTTAGATCCTAAGTAGTACCTATTTAAAAAGAAACAACAAAACGATAAAACAAATGCCACCAGAAATAAATTGTCTGGCGCATTTATAAAATACACGGATGTAAAAGGTCCGTATGTCAAATTCGTTAAAATCATATACTAAAAATGTAACCTCCGGATGTAAAGAGTCCGGAGGATAAGTAAGGATAAGTAAAAAGGATCACTAAAAAACTACATCACCTTGTCAAGACCTGTATTCGATAAAAATCTCAGAACTGCACTTGTACAATTAAAATCATTTCCAAGAGCGTCACGTAGAGTCGGCCGAATTCCATACTGCCGACGGACACGGTCGTATTTTCTACAATGTAATAAAAAATGTTCCACGGTTAGTGGAACATGGCATAGATCACACTCCGGCTGAGGCTCACCACGTAGGAGATGGCAATGCTTCAGATGTAAATAAAGTAGTGGCAACATAGACAATACAAACATATTATTGAACTTACATGGAAAATACATTTACATCCCTTCAATATAATCACCAGCGTGTTACTGTATCTTTTGCCAAATCCGTGGTAACCGTTGAATGCCATTAGCGAGGTTGTTTCTGTCGATCCCTCTGATGAACTGCCTTACTGCGTTACGCACTGATGCGATATCTGGAACCCTCTTGCCTCTAAATGGTTCTTTCAACCGTGGAAACAAGTCGTAGTCAGAAGGACTCATGTCAGGGGAATACGGAGGATGTTCCAATACTTGGCTGGATCACCAGTTAAGAAGAAATTGCATACTGAAGTGTGGATGGAAGGAACGATGAACGGAAGAAAAGTTCGTGGCAGAAGAATATTTTTAATCGGTTATTTTACGATTACTATGGTTATATAGCGTTTGAATGAAATGAAGGTGATAATGCCAGCAAAATGAATCCAGAGTCTAACGCCGAAAGTTATCTAGCATTTGATCTTATGGGGTTGAGGAAAAACTCCGGAAAAACCTCAGACAGGTAGGCAAACTTTCCCCAACCAAGATTTGAATCCGGGCCCTCTCGTTTCACGATCAGACGTGCTAACCATTGCTCTGAGAGCAGAAGAAGATATCAGATGCTAGACGTAATTGAGATATACGAGTAGATATATTAATATTATGCGGAGATAAGAATGAAGACAGGAAATAGGAAAGATTGGACTGAAAAACCTGCCTTTGGGTGGAAAACTGTGAATGAATGAATTATTTTTTGTTGGACAATGTTTCCATCAGAAATTATTTAAAAAATAGTATAAAAATCAGTAAAATTATTTATAATAATTTTCTGGTAGATACATTTTCCTTCAGATTTCGTGTAGTTTTTTCGGAATAGGCTATACCTTTTACCTTAGCTCTCAATGAAATTATAAAACTTTAGAAAACTTGTTAATGCTGCGTCTGAAGCCTGCAGCGCGACACATGAAATTTTATTGAAGACGAGAGAAATGCTTATTTTCCATGAGAGTAAAGGAAAAGGGGCGTCATTACTATCCGCCTGAAGTCATTTAGTCTCGTGCGTCAAGTATGAGAGCGTATTATGTAGGTTTGCTCACTGAACTAATGAAATCACAGCTAAACACTCGGAGTAATGAGCTTGTTTTATTGCTTTGCCTCAACCCGTTTGAAACACACAACAATGTGAAACACTTTCAAACAGCATATGTAACTTCATCTCTGCGTTGTTATTACGTTTCAAAATTACCCTCTTTGTGCTGCAATGCATTAAAGTCGGACGTAGCAATTTCCTTCCTGAGAGATACAGCCATCAGGAAATAAGACACGGGCTGACTCTCTGAATTGCGTTTTCTGGAGTTTCAGCACTGAGGTGAGTACCGGGTGTCAGTTTTAGTATTCAAATGGCTTTTGTAGTCTAAAGATGACTTTAGTTCACCCCACGGCTTATGTTAACATACATATATTTTCTGAAAAGCTCATAAAAGTATTTCTAAAATAATAGCTCTTGTTTTTATGTTTATTATTTCTAACATTATTACTTTTGTCTTATAAAATAATCTACTTAATGTATATAGCCCAATTACTTATATGTAGGGTAAACATTGGTAATTTCGTGACAATTTCATGAAAACTAATTTAAATGCAAATGTGTAAATATATCCTTATTCCGATTTTTTCATCTAAAAGACGATAACTTGCTGTACAAATCTGGAGACATAAAAGATTGGATACGTTCTTGAATATGTGCCATAAACCACTTTTACAACTTAAACTGAAAGGTTGGTTATTTCGTGATAACCTTCGTAAATTCGTGATATTGCATTGATAATTTCGTAAGAGGTAGAAGAATTGTGGAAAAATTCATTAAAGTCAAATGAAATTCTCATTTATTGTTACAAGACTTCAAACATAGTAATTCCGTCATAGCAAGAAAACATAGAAATACATATCAACAAATAATAAGAATGAAATTAAAGTAAAAATTGAAATTGAAAAGGGATTTTTTTTTTGCCCTGAAATGGTGAACACTTTTATTACGGACTTTACTATAGCCTATATTACTAGGGTAACTCCAAAAGTAATGCATAACGTTTGTTTAAAAATTATATTTTTATCCTACAGCTTTGCTATTTTCACAGAATGTAGATGCATCCTTAAGGAACAAAATGTCACTTTTCCACAAAATCCCCGTTCCTTTCAACTGCCTTACGTAACCTAGGAACGAGGGCTTGTAGACCAGCACGGTAAAAGTCTGGACCAACACGTCTGAGCCACTCTTTAGCAGCGTGCACAAGGGAGTCATCTTCTAACCTCGTTTCGCGAAGGAATCCTTCAGTTTGCCAAAGAGATGGTAGTCGCACGGTGCCAGTTCAGGACTGTAAGGCGGCTGTTTCAGTGTTGTCTATCCGAATTTTCTGATCTGGTCTGTGGTCTTGTGGCTGACATATGGCTGTGCGTTGTCGTGTAATAGCAGAACATCCTGCTTCTCCCGATGTCGTCGACCACGACTCAGTCTAACTTGAAGTTTCTTGAGAGTTACAACATACCCGTCAGAATTAATGGTGGTTCCGTGTGGCATGATGTCCACAAGCAAGAGTTCTTCTGAATCGAAAAACACAGTAGCCATAACGTTTCCTGCCGAAGGTGTACTTTTGAATTTCTATTTCTTTGGTGAATTTGCATGATGCCACTCTATTCTCTGCCTCTGTCTCCGGTCCAAAATGGTGGAGTCATGTTCCATTTTCTGTCACAGTTCTTGCAAGTAAGTCATCTAACACTTATCATTGACACTTAGCATGATAACAAATCAAACAGAACCTACACTGAACCCATTGTGTCTTCGTTTTCTTTTTTGTTATCACATCTTGTCTTCAGATTTCTAAAATTCCTATTGTAATACATTTTATACTATTTTAAAAATTGTAACACTTAATGCTCAACAAAATTTCGCCTCAAACAGCTAAGATTTCTATCAGTATAGCTAAGCCTATATGGCGACTAGAGATTTATCTGAAATTCCATAAACATTTCCTAAAATTTCATTAAGATACAATAAATCTTTGTACCAAATATCATATGCTTACCTTTAGTAATAAGCCTGTAATGTAATTACAAACATCCACAAAATTTGTATGCCTGACAAGTCGACGCAAACTTGCTCTCTCCAAACATAAAAGCTCCCTGAAGCAACTATAATAGTCACACAAAGCTTAGCTGTATGTTTCTGGAAACTGAACAACATATGCAATCCCTTGGCGGTAATTTGGATCTCGTAACACCATTGGTTAGTTCACAAAAGAGCAAAGAAAAAGTATCACGAAAAAACCACTGCCACTAAATTACCAATGTTTACCCTACTTTGTAATAGAGGAAATATAATTAAATTTCTCACAATAATTAGAAAAACGAAATGAAAAATTATACACTAAGGAATTAAGGAGAAAATATTTATTGATTCAATGAAACAAATAAACAGGTTGGCAGAACTGTAAAGTGGCTGACGCAACACCAATGAAAAGAGGAGCACGCGTGTTCGTTTCGTCCATAACATACCCTGTGTTTAGGTAACGCAAGCTAGAAATGGAACCCACATGTGTTTCGGGTACTGTGACGATTGAAGATCAAAGATCGAAAGTTTATATAGCAAAACTCCTCAGAAATCCATATTGGAGCGGAGTTTGTGGTGAGCTTACAGTGGACCGCAGTACAGTTTTTCGTTGGGCTATTCGTTTTCGTATCAGCTTAGACTAGAGATGCAAGACTGGGGAAGTGAGGGGTGGAAGAATGGGGAAAGAGTTTGCTCCCCGTCCAAAATCCCCCGGTATTGAATTAAGTATCTGTGACGTCCGCAAGCACACTGAATACATATTTCCTCTCCCTCTACCATATGGAATGACGTGTGCGGGTGAAAGGAAGGGATGAGTCATGTGTTCCGGCTTGTGACATGTGCCACAATTATAGCACAGTTTTGCATCCCAGGCTTAGACGATGATGTAAGACCAGGAAGGTCGAAAACACCAACACATGAACAAAGTGTGACACTTGTGGCGGATTCTCTTCAAGAAGATCGTCGAGTGACGTAAGAGGAACTTTCAGAAGCTACGGGTAATTCGCTAAATTCACTATTCCGTGTTTTGACAAAGAATTTGAAGAAGAGAAAAATTTCTGCTCAGTGGGTGCCTCACTGCTTGATTGTTAAACAAAAGTAAAAACGCCTGAACATTACAAACTTGCTGACTTTGTTTGTTTGACATTATTTGTTTTATTTTACGATGACATATCAACTTCTATGTTTATTTAGCGTCTGAGTCCAATGAAGGTTATAATGCCAGCGAAATGAGTACAGGGTTAGCAATTTAGGTTTTTCAGCAATTGCTCTTAATGGTTTGAGGGAAAACCCCCGGTAAAAAGCCTCAACCAATAACTTGTCCCGACGACGATTTGAAGCCGAGACCGCTCGTTTCAGGGTCAGTGCGATTTCTATAAGACAGGTTATATTCAAAGTAGTCTAAACTATCACCTTGTTCAATAATTATCTCGTCAATAAATATTTTTGTACGCAGATAATCAGTACCTCTAAATGGCATTAACTTAGTTTCGGTTATATATATTTTTAAATTATACTATTTCCTTCTATTATGATCAAGACATGTATTCCACATTGTAAATAGTCTTCACTTTTAACAAAAATCGCTTCATCATGAGTGGATAAAATTGTGTTAAAATAATATTATTGATTGCAAATTGATGTAATAATTGAATAATTTCAAGGAAAAATTGTTTCGGGGCCAGGTATCGATCCCGGGACCCTTCGCTTAGCGCACGAATGCTCCACCGTCTGAGCTACCCCATGAACTATACACGACGTCACAATTTTCCCTTTTTATCCACACAGCTCAAATGGGCTGACAAGACGCCAACTTTGAGTGCACACAAATTCTGTGTGACTTAAATTGTGGCTTCCTGTTAACGTACCTCCAGTAACGAAATATATTATGCAAATCTGGCTTTTAGGTAGAAGCTCCCTGTAAAGCAGGTTGGGATAATTTCAAGGAAAAATTTAAGTCACACAGAATTTGTGTGCACTCAAAGTTGGGTTCTGGCGTCTTGTCAGCCCATTTGGGTTGTGTGGATATAAACGGAAAATTGTGACGGTGTCGTGTATAGTTCATGGGGTAGCTCAGCCGGTGCCTGGCCCCAGAACAATTTTTCCTTGAAATTATTCAAACCTGCTTTACAGGGGGCTTCTACCTGAAAGCCAGATTTGCATGATGTAATAATTATTCACGTCATTTTTTAATGACATCATTATTGTATAAATTTAAAAATGTGTGAGCAAGGGTACCTCGTTTAACATGTTCTAGTATAATTTTTGTATTTCTATACACTACTGTTATACAACAAATTTTGGTACAAGCTTTCTATTATTTTGACTAGGTGCTGTGGAAACACCATTTTAATAAATCAAGTCAAACTCATTTTCCTCTGAGTATTTATTAGGTGAAACAACTTCTCACAATGGTAACCTATGAATGTCATAGAGGGTGAACCGTAAGTAACGTCATTAATTTCAGGGGTTCTTCTTAGAGATATCTCAAATAAAAAGTTTAGTACAGTTTTGCTCGTTTTTGCTTTTTCTGAGATAAAAATGTTTTACATGAAACATTTCATAACGTGTTTTTAGAAAACCATTGAGTGAACTCCCGATATGCTCAGTCCATAATTTAAGAAGACAATGTATTATGGTAATAAATGTTTTGCAATGGAAAATTACAATGTTACTGTTAACAGTCACATCAGAATGTACTGAAGTTAAAGTGGAATAGTAATAGCTGTTCAATAAAAGCAAACTTGGATTAAAAAAAACAGTAAAGTAGCATCAGAGACATCTTGAATATAAGGAGTGATGTAAAATAAAATACTGAAACATCCGAAAAATCAATAACTGAGAATGTATTGTAAAGGAAACCCAAAAAAACAGGATGTAATAGAAGAGATGCAGTGATTTAATTAATTACTGAAGAATACTGAACTGTAGCAAAAGACAGAAGAATGAACGAAGAAAATAATACTACGCACAAATAAAAAAAATGAGCATATATAAATATGAAACTGAGCAGTATTGGAGAAAAATAAATGTGGATTAGCAGTATTAAAAATTATTGAAACTCTAAAACCTGTAGGAAATTCTTGGTCACGTATAAGTTTGCATTAACTGACTTAGCTTGACTCCAATTAGTGCACGTTTCGTCAGCTTAATTAAGTATCTGTTATAATTAGTGTCGAGGCAAACACAAGGTTAATTTGGGCTGATGAAATTTACATAGCATATTCAGACATTATGTGACATTACTGCCAATGAGTCTGCCTTTGGTGGTTGAGGTCACGAGCGGCCTGTATACATGTGAACCGTGAAATGATATTCAGTGCACTCAGAAATCAAAGGGCTGGCAAAGTAAACACATGTCATGGTCGAAAGACTCCAGCACTCGTTGCCCTGATGCCGCTCCTATGTGTCAAGCCAAGAAACTGCACGTCTCAGCCGACGCTAAACTGACACGAGATATGCAACAACTATTTTATAGCTATGAAATATAATTACATCGATCAGCGATGAATTTTCTACTCCGAGAAAAAGAAGTGTACCAATATTAGCCAAAAGTGCATGCAATAATTCCAAATCTAAAATCCGCTTTTTACCACGTTATAATTTTAAAGCGTACATGTGTCTCTAATAGTCATTTTCTACAAACATTTATGTAGCTATCATTGCTAACATAACGAATAATTCACATGTGCTCAAAAAATAATTTATCTTGTTTACGATGAAGAAAGGTATAGCCTATCTGACAAGACTCTGTCGCATTTCACCTTCCTTTCCCTCTTGCAGGAACATTCTACGAGTATGTGCTTTTGTTCTCACGTAAATATTCTGATGAAAGTATTATTAGGTTGCATACATCAGCTACAAGTATACAGGATGGAAGGAGACCGATGCATCAAAATTTAATAGGTAATTGTACATGTTAATGTTTTCCTCTTTGGGTTATTTTACGACGCTGTATCAGCATCTCAGGTTATTTAGCGTCTGAATAAAATGAAAGTGATAAAGCCGGTGAAATGAGTCCGGGGTCCAGCACCGATAGTTACTCAGCATTTGCTCATATTGGGTTAAAGGAAAACCTCGGAAAAGACATCAGCCAGGTAACTTGCCCCGACCGGGATTGGAACCCGGGCCAACTGCTTTCGCGGCCACACGTGTGGACATGTTAAATGTAAACCCAACAAAACTTTTATTACAATTTTCCTTCGATGAAAACAATAGTCTTTACCAAATGTTTGCAGCGCTGTATTGCGGTAATGGACCGAGAGAAATGTCTGATTGCTGTACAAGTAGTCTGGATAGGTAAAAATAATCTGAAAAGTTAATGTGTTACTGTCTTCAATCTTTTTTTCATATCAAACCATTTAGCCATGAATTTAAATTGAATAATTTCGAAAATCGTTAAAATAAAACTTGCAATGCAGCACCCTGTCGCGCGTCACCGACTGAGTACAGCAGAAGGGGAGGGGAAAGTAAGGTAAACCATGATGTTGCCAAATGCTTCATAGAAACATAACAATTTCCTCTAAAATGGCGAATGTTAGAGAAAAAACTTATTTAGATTTTTCAAATCGCTCTTAATGATCTGTTGCCGGTTTCATTTTGGTGCAGAGGTTAGATTAGATTAGATTTAACAGGGGTGTTCCTTCCGGCCCAAGCACTGCGACCTATAAGATCTATTGCGCATCCCCGTCGTTCATCCCTTGCAGTCCAAAAGTTTCAAGTTTTTGATGAACTGTATCAAACTTTGGACTGGGACCTTTGAGATCTCTTCAACTGGTGCAGAGGTTACGATTCATTCTGTAGAGATTGTTCACAGACTCTTCAAATAGTCGTTTGAAGGTGTTGTTACAAACTCGTAACGAGAAATCTATCTCCTTGTTAATTTTTAACTTAATCTTAACTCAATTAATTTTAATTATAACTTTTATTCAAAACTACATGCTGCTTGATCATGACTTTTTATATACATATCTAAGTTTATTTTGTGTTCATTGTATAACCATGTCATTTACGTAGACTTGAAGATTACCAGTTCTTGGTCAAAAAAGTTTGTCCATGTTTGCTTTATTATTATATAATGGTTTATTATATACGATAAGTTTTAGACTGAAAAAATTATTAAATATTTATTGTCCATAGCTCATGCCTTTGGTTGAAATGGACTTACTAATCCATGGAGATCCTCCAGAGAGTGATGAACTACTCAATAATTTTAATAGATACATTTCTGAAGATCTGAAAGTGGCATCTCTTTTCCTCAATCTACAGTTGGGGTAGCCTATACCAAAAATATAATCTCATGTTTATGGAATACTTGTGATGACAGCAATCATTTTAAGGTTCAACACTAGCTTGGGGATTCAACATCCTGTTATAAAACACAATGAGAAATACGGGGCACTCGTTGAAAAATTGTTAAGTTTCATACATTAGCCACAAGTATGGAGATTGTTCATAGACTCTTAAAAACTCAGCTTGAAAGGTGTTCTCTTACACATTGGGAACAAGACATCTTGCGTTAAAAGAGACTTACAAATCCATAGAGATTCTCCAGGAAGTGAACATCCTGTTTTAAAACACAATGAGAAACACGGGGCACTAGTTGAAAAAAACTGTTAAGTTGCATACATCAGTTACAAGTATGGAGACTGTTCATAATCTCTTCAAAAATCAGCTTGAAGGGTGTTCTCTTACTCTTACACATTGGGAACAAGACATCTTGCGTTAAAAGAGTCTTACGAATCCATGGAAATCCTGCAGAAAGTGATAAACTATTCAACATAAAATTTGTACATTTCTGCAATCTGAAATTGGTTCTTCCTAGATTATCTTCTGCTTAGGCTACTGTTAGGGTATACTAAGAATATGACCTTATATCTGTGGAATAGTCTTGATGACAGTAATCATTTTGAGATCCAACACTAACTTGGAGTTTGAACATTCTGTTGTAACACATAATGAGAAACACATGAAACTCGTTGACCCACAGTAGATCTGTATTTTCAGGAGAAGTTTGGTTGAGTGCAAAGTGATGGAAATTTGAAAGTAGGAAATAGGGTACTACAGTTGATACGCGAGAGTATATTTAGATCAAAACTCAGTCACTTGGGATGGAAGTTTGAGAAACATTCGTTATTGTAGTAGCGGAGCTTCTAGGGAATCAGATTTGTCGAACTGATCACCTCGCTGAGCTAGTGCATTATATGCTTAGAGCATAATGGAATATAAGTTGAAATGTATGTCTTTGGAGCTGTACTTCTTGCATTCACTTCTTTCCACCTAATATCGGTGATGTAAATGGAAACAAAATAGCATAGTCAATTTGGTACGAACTACATAGATGGATGACTATTGCTTCTTTTCACAACGATTAACTACATGTAGATCTACTCATATACGGAATAGGAAAGCTCTCTAGTAATTTTAAAAGAATTTAGAGGTTTATTACGTAATTGAGGTAAATTAATATTCTTTGATATATTAATAAAAGTTAACAAAAGTAACATAAAAATTAAGCCAAAATCATTATTTCTAACCGTAAGTGCACTGAATTTTTTCACTGAAACTTACTGACTACTTCTTAACTCAAAAATCTGAAGTGTTAGGCAACTTCTGATTTTAGATTTGGAATCAGCGTGTTCATTTCAGTGAAAATCAGAAACATTTATCTCAGAATCAAACAAATATATTTTGTTCGTTAATCAGTGTTATAACGTAGATACTTAACAGAGTTACCCGACAAGACTAAATGTATAGACTGATATTTGATAAACAATCACCACAATGACTCAGTGCTTGGGCACTGGACTTATAAGCCAGGGGTCCATATTCAAATCCTTATTAATTGGACGTCGGCCGATGCGTTTCCAGGCGCTTGGTATGGGGAGAAAGTGTTATCATTCAGTAAAGGCAGACAATTTTCAATCAGTGATTGCATCGCAATCTCAGCTTACCTCAATGTTAGTGGAAGCCGAGATGAGATTTTGGTGTTCTATGCGTTTGTTCATATTTCAACTTATATCTGGAAATTGTACACAGATAGAGAACTGAACAGGGTGTGTATGTGTACAAACATTATGTGCAAAAAATTGATAGTAGAAATTAGTTGTGGTTTACAAAGTTAATCTTATGATTAAATGCCGATTAGGCAATTTAATCTGTGATTTCTCAAATTATATGCTCACAAAACCAACAGTTCTTCTGGAAGACAAACTGTATTATCTAAATGGTGTAGGCTACACGATTTAACAGATCTCTTAGTTAAGTTTTTTTCCCACAGGTTTTTCAACTGTAAGACGAACGTCAGATAAACCACTGAGAGTCCTCGGCCTCATCTTACTAAAAAAATCTTGCTATTACCAATTTATTCGACGCTACATAACCTTCCAGTTGATAAAAAGTCGTTAAATAACTGATTTTTAAGAAGTAACCTTCATCAAGTTAGCAGTTATTAGTTGTCTTTAGTTGCATTATTTTGAGTTGTACAAACTTGTTGGGAAAACATTCATTCAAAATTTGTGGATTCAGATGATGAATCAAAGCAACAGAATGTCAGTTTCATTTCAATCTTTGTAAAAACTGAATGTAGAAAGTTCTCATTTTTCCACTTCTATCCTCCTCGATATGAATGTTGTTTCGGTCCAATGTTGGCAACTATCTTTTGGTACTTGAAAATAGATATAGAACTTAGGTTTTTTACAACAAGTAATTCAAAACGCGTTACGAACTAATGTCGAATATATTTTAATCCTTGAGCCAGTTGTGTTTGTTCTCAGAAATATTTCGGGATTTTACGTTGTTGGAATGTTTCTTGAACTGTTTTCTCAAGACCTTCTGAGTTCCTTCTCTTATTGAAATTATATTCATCTTCCGAACATAATTCTTCGTAAGAGATATCACAATCACCTTCTAAATCAACCGGAATTTTGGCAGAATGCTTTTTTAAATGCGTTAAATTTATCTTCATTTTGAAAGTAAATCTGTACGAATTATACCTTTGTGATTGAAACGTCACAGTTGTATATTGACCTTTTTAATATAAATGCCTAATTTACAAAATAAATGATTTTTTGCCTTTATTTGATTATTTATCTATTATATATTAATTTATTATTAAAAATTTCCTACAAGTATATTTTAATTTATTTCTATAACCGCTATAATGAAAGTGACTTCACCGAATGTATATTATTGTCTTTCAGTCAGTTCATATTCTCTTTGCAACAATGTGTGCTGCCGTGCAAAAATGTATAGCAGTAAGCGTTTTAATTGTCGCTTGTGTTTATTTGACAAGGCAACAATGAGTGCGGTTGTAACGTTATTTTTAACGGATATTTTTCTTCCAGTTTTCATTGCGACATTGTTGTAGCTAGCTAAATATTTCATATCGCAACATATCAGTTCAACCAAACACAAAAATGCACTTTCCAAGGCTACTGCGAAGAAGATTTCTTTGCTTCCAACAGTAATTGCAACATCGAGTCGAAAATCTCAATTTGCATTCGACTTATATAAAGCTTTTCTTGCTGCCGAAATCCCTTTGTGAAAAGTGCAAGGTTTTTGTAATTGCCTTTTTGCCTGCCTATTTTAGCTATTTATGATGACTTTTTGCCTGTCTATTTTAATGATTTATAATGCCTAAACTTCCGGTCTCTGTAAATCAATCATGATCGAATATTTTTTAATTTTAATCTTCTCAGTCTCGAAGCGTTTTAACCTTAACCTTAGACTAAACTATCTTCGCATGCGTCAGAAATTCATAATTACCAGTTCCAGCGCTTAATCGAGAACCAATTTCACTCGTTCCGAACGAGTTCCAAAGCACGTTGGGAGTTCAGAATCGATTCAGTCTTGTTGGAACATATGCAAGGCTATTGTGCATGAACAGGCAGTTCAAATTTGATTGTTAACCGTGCTGGAACAAACTTATTATCTGATAATCTACCACACAATACTATAGCTTACTTTATAGTATAATTTTATTTAGAGCTATGAACATAATGTAGTACATCAGTTGTTGACTTTCTCCATTGTAACGTAAAATTTTAAATTATGGTTTATTTAACGACGCTCGCAACTGCCGAGACTATATCAGCGTTCCCGGTGTGTCGGAATTTTGTTCCACAAGATTTCGTTTAGATGCCAGTAAAATTACTGACATGAGCCTGTCACATTTAAGCACACTTAAATACCATCGACCTGGGCCGAGATCGAATCCGCAACCTCGAGCACAGAAGGCCAGCGTTATACCGACTGCGCTACTCAAGCCGACCAATATGACGATGTCGGAGACATTACAAATAAAATTGCCACTGATCACTATTTCAAACAGTTTCTTTTCCAATAATTCCTCCTTTCATATGCATGTTGAATTCCACGACATTTATATTGCGGTCTGACAAACAATCGATCGTCTTCGTTATACTTGTGAAACAGTAACACGCGTGGGCGAAATGCCATATTCAGCATTAAGATTACCGATGAAATGAAAAGAAGTTTCGAAATTCTGTCCATTTCTAAAAGTGCAGATAATAAATTGTGACTCCATAATTCCTCGCTCTGTTAAATTGTGCAATTCGAAGCTCATTTAAAGCCTTTATTATTTATGTTTTATTTCCCTTGAAAAGAGCATCTACGAGCCTACTTCAGGCCACAGAATTGCTTCGTAGTTTGATTTACTATAAATGCACATAATATATCGTCTGAGGAATTTGTCGTAGGAGTTGAAATCACAATTGAAAAACTCCCCGCAATAAGGATGTAACCAACATAATTCACGTTTCAGGAGAAAATAAACTAACTTCAACGACATATTTCACTAGGCTTACATTTTCCACCAAAGTCACGTATTTCAATAATTTGTTGTTACATTCTTCTTGCGGGGAGGTCTTCAATTACAACGACCTTCAGATTTGGTTTCAAATGTGACATCATAAGTATACTATACTCACAGAGTGTAGATATTTTTCGAGGTTATGGTTCGTATTTATTTTGACTTGCAGTTTATTGTTTATAAGGAGATAAATTTCTATCAGAAATGCTTAAACTTCTATTTAATAACAAGAGTTATTTTTCGTTTCCACAATCAATATTCCTCTCATGCTTGTGTATAAGAACTTCCTTCAAATCCCTTTACAGTTTATGAATTATTACGTAACATGTTAGAACCAGGCAGCGCATTTTTGTTTCCAAATGTACAGCAGATCGACTAGTTTCTTCTGGTACATCTATTACATCACGTCGAAGCATAACGTGGCTCGTTAGCCATGGATGCATAAGCAGGGTAATATTGTAAGCAGGTACGTATAGACTAAGAATCATAGTACAATACAGTCACTCCATCGTCAATGTTGTATATCGTCGTTGTTCCTGCAATAATTCCTATGTGACATATTTATCGATTTTCAGATTTTTGCTCTATTAAATAACTTAAATAGTGATACAGCAAATAAATAATAAAATCTCCTATATGTAATTATATTCCTTTGTTTCGAAAATGTTTCACAGTCTCCTACGTACGGCTGCTATAGGATGAATTATATTTTGCACATAGGAGTTATTGCAGGAACAACGACGATATGTAAACACCAAGTTACGACTACATCGTGATCTGATTTTAATACTGAGTACGTTGCATTTTCATTCAGACTTCTGTGTTAATATTATTTTAATTTATCAATCTATTTTATATCGTATTTAATTTTGGTCTGTATTTTATATATATTGTGTAAAATGTAAATGTTGTTAATTTGTATATTGATTTTTTTTATAATTGTAGCACTGTAGCGCCTTATGACGTAGGAAGAACATTTTCTTAGCTTAAACAAATTTATACTGACAGTTATGGTAAAAGATAAAAATTTCATAATCTTAGAATATATATTTTTGTTAACCGTAACGGAGCTTATTTTGTTAAATGGATTAATTTTATATATTGTATTTATAGAGTTATACAGTTAATGTGCATTATGTTTATTATTATATTATATATAATATATATTATATATACTAGTTCAGTATTATCATCGATCTAATTATATTTTCTGTCATATGTCGCACTAATATTTTGTAGAGCGCTAGTTTCTCAATGTTAGTGCGTTCATGAGGTTAAAAAGTAGCTGGACAGACTATTTCAATTTAATAGCAATCCCACTTACAGTTGTCATGCTCCATTATTATTATTATTATTATTATTATTATTATTATTATTATTATTATTATTATTATTATTATTATTATTATGTACCGAACTAGGTTATACCTTTCGTAGCGTCCTAACATAAGCATTTAAGGTTAGAGTTTGAACCCTGAAACTGCAGGATATAGTAACCGATAACTTTCCTAACTTGTTTGGGAACGAAAATACGCTGCCTGGTTGTAATTTATCCTCCACTCTCGTCAAATGTTCATACTGAGTTGTGTAAGAATATTGAAACATTATTTTTAATACTTTTACGAATTAGGGTTGTTTGGTTCCCTCCTACTTAACTTATACCGACTGTTGTCCCTTGAACTACAATAATACAGCTCGAACTGCAAGACAAAATATACAATACTTACAATACATTGAGAGGTTCAGACGCTTTTGTATGGAAGTGACTACCACTGTTTACGTGATGATTAATTTTTTGGTCCACAGAATAAATGTGTTATGGTAACAAGGGTTATTAGAGGAGAAAAATTTGCTTCAGCACCGGGGATCGAACCCGGGTCCTTGGTTCTACGTACCTACGTACCAAGTGCTCTAACCACTGAGCTACGCCGAAGTTCAAACCACAGCACCGGATCGAATCCCTCTCCTCTAGTGTTTTTCCCTTTATGGCCTGACTCCAAGTTGGACATACATGTATATATTCTGTAGGACCAAAAAATTAATCTTTACGTAGATTCTTCGCCCAACAGTGCATATTACTGTGGACTGCCGGTCACCAAGTCACTCAATTGACTGCGCTCCTTGTATAATGGCAGTTAACTTAATATATGTATGTCAACATATATGTCGAACTTGGAGTCAGGCCACAAAGGGAAAAACACTAGAGGAGAGGGATTCGATCCGGTGCTGTGGTTTGAACTTCGGCGTACCTCACTGGTTAGAGCGATTGATACGTAGAAACAAGGACCCGGGTTCGATTCGCGGTGCCGCACAGTGTGCAATAACGCAAATCTAGCCGGATGAAATCAATAACTTCTGTGCATTCCAATGGATTGTTGGGAAACTTTGTACAGAGCTTATAAATAGCACATTTTTTTTATACAAAATCTGACTGCATTTGTGTAAGAGTAACTTCTCTCCTAACAGATTTTTATGAAACAATATACGGAAGTTACAGGTAGAATATATTTTTTGTGTACAAAAGAGGAAGTACTCCTTTACAGGGAGTGCATTCACGCAAAATTAACTTCTCTCCTACATAATAGATTTTTATGAGACTTTGTACAGGAGTTACAAATAGCATATATTTCTGATTATATATCTGTATCTATAGGCCTAATTGTTGTACAAAGTTTCATAAAAATATATTATATAGGAAAGAAGTTATTAATTTTGTCTAAATACACCAATATAAGGGGGTAGTTTCTATTATGAAACATAATCAGACCTTCTAGACAAAAAATAAAATATTCTACCTGTAACTTCTACCGTAGGCCTATATAAAGTTTCATAAAAATCTGTTAGATAGGAGAGAAGTTATTAATTTTGTTTAAACGCACCTGCTATAAAGTGGTAATTTTTCTTGTGTAAACGTAATCAGACTTTGTATATAAAAGATGCGTGTCACCTGTATGGTATGTACAAAGTTTCATAACAATCCGTTGGAATGCAGAGAAGTTATTAATTTTGTCCAGCTAGTGGTTTGCGTTCTGATTCACTGTGCGATTGTTAAGCTTAGATAAAAATGTGTCCAATGTATTTTTAACCTGATGTGAATAATTTTGCAGGCCTAAAACACTCACAGGTGATTAAAAACTTCCTTATTCCATGATTCTTTTCTGCTGTTAAGCCAAATATGGAACAATTACCGTTTACCCCACCACTGAAAGAAAAATTAATTACTGATCAATGCACAAGAACGTGCAAACTTTAAAACAAGGATTTAACACTTTAAATGATTCTGTATCAAATGGTAAAAGAATTGTTGTAACCGGACGTGATCGGACATAGCCTACTAAAACTTACATTATATTTGGAGAACTTTAAAATAATATTTTTTTTCAATTGTAATGTTTAAACTCTTCTGTAAAAAGAATAATAATTTACAAACTTGCAATTGAAGTTACATTAGTAAGAACGTACCTATCTGAACAGATTCCATGTCTCACAACACAATAAATCACTAAAATTGGCTCTTTTTCATCCACGTAGTAAGCCTCTCTGTCTACGGCTGAATAGGAGCGAGAAGTGTTACGAAGAACTTATTGTTCATGTCCTTCTAAATATAGCTTGCAGCTGATAAAACAGTAAAAGCTATTTCTCACAGCATTCTCCAAATGTTAAAGAACATGAATTCATATTCACATATGCCTAAATATACAAATCAAAATGTAATTTTTGTCCACCTAGATTGGGAAAATTGCACACTATGTGCCGGAGCGAATTTTTCTCTTCTAATAACCATTGACTACCACTGTTGTTCGTACATTCATCAATATTAGTCTTTCTACAGATGTTACATCTTATCGCAGTGTTGGAATTGGGGCGCTTTGGGTGTCTGTCCTTGTGAACATCAGTAAATGCAGAGTAAATGCAGGATCATTGGTAAACCTCAATATGAGGAGATTAAATGAATTTTAATATGTGACATTGTGAATTGATTGTTAGAACAATTAAAAAAATGACAGGGTATTCATAGAATCCTTCTAATTGTGTGAAAAGGTTTTACATAATAATTGACAGTTCGTTTTTTAGTCCACATATGGTACAAATAGTAAGAGTGGTGACATCAAATGTTCAGATATTAAATCCAAAGGAAGGAGATAATAAAATTGGGATATTCTGAGTACGATACTGAACATTTTCAGTTGACGTACTGTACGTAGATACATTCTTATTTACAGTCACGGACAGAAGTATATAAAGACATCAGCAGAACTCGAATTTACACATTTATGTTACACTCTATTATAGTGCCTACATATTATAACTTTTTTAAGTTGGTTATTTAACGACGCTGTATCAACTATTAGGTTATTTAGCGTCGATGAAATTGGTGATAGCGAGATGGTATTTGGCGAGATGAGGCCGAGGATTCGCCACAGATTGCCTTGCATTCACATTACTTTTGGAGAAAACCTCAGAAAAACCCAACCAGGTAATTAGCTCAAGCGGGGACATATAACACTGGATCTGATAATAAATTAAACTCCATTCCTCTAAGTATAAAGTAATATTTTAGAAATCAAAATAAAAGTTACTTTAACACAGAAAACAAAATAATTGTTCTTTTAGTCTCTGTTAATAAGGGACACAAATATTAGCACAGTAAAATTTTGGTCAGCTTTTTTGCTTCCACACGCATAACGATCACTCATTTAGTGCTTCGTTGGCTTCCCTTTTCTGTGAATAACCAACTTAAGCCTGCTTTGCATGAAAGCAACAAACTTACCAGAGACTTCAGCCTCTATTTTTCGCCACTTTTTCATAAGCATCTCCTTGAAATGTTTTTTGCTAGTAATGGCGTGTTCACGCACTCTTCTGCCCAATTTGTCCCAAAAAATGTTTGATGGGTTTAATGTCAGTGGCTGTGGAGGAGTATGAAGCTGATGAGGGGTATTGTAGACGATTCGCAGACGAACAATTTCTGCAGTATGTTTAAGATCATTGCCCTATTGGAAGTAGTAATTGTCTGCCATGCCCGTTTTTCACTTTTCTCGAGATTGTTTTGCAAAATATCTTTATATATATTTATTCATTGTCCCATCAATAAACATTAGTTGACCTACTCCATTACCTGCCATGCACCCTATAATGTCACTACATCCATGTTTTACAGTGAATTGGATATTTTCCAAATACCACTTTCTATTTTTTATTCTTCATACCAAAATTCGTCTATTATTCTGAAAATGTTAAATTTGCTCTCATCAGAAAATATAACTTTTTCCCAGAACTCAGAACCTTTAGACACATAATCAATAACAAACAGCACTCTTATTTCTGCTGCTATTTGTGTTGAAGTAATTCTGGTATTTTGTTTAACCAGTTTCTCCTCTCCCTGTTGTCTAGTTTAGTTGGCTGCCATGTTCGCGATTTTGTTTTGTTTTTTTTTTTTTTTTTTTAAAATCCTGATTACAGACCGATTATTTAGTCTTGACAGCTCAGCGACGCGAAAGAGGGGAAGTAATAGGAGTAGTAGGGAGAGCTCCGGAGTAGAGATAAGAGAGAGTGATCAGTAAAGGAATGCAGTACAGCTTAACTGTACTAGAAAATACCGCTCTACCGCACGCGTGACATCCGATCGCTCCGAAGGCAAGCGAGTGACTAACCCAACACCCCTTGGCGTAACTAAATGGATTCGCCTGACCCAGGCGCGCATTTCCGGCGACTGTCAGGACTAAATAATCGTACTGTACTTTTCTTACTGTAAAGCGGCTTCTTACTGTTCACAACTTTGCCTATTTCACTGTAAGATGTTTGTTGTTTATGTGGGTTCATTATAATTTCTCTTTCCTTAATTGTCAACCCTTTTCCCTTTTTGTGCTCAGTAATACAATGTTCATTTATGAAATAATAGCTTGGTGGAAGTGTATTCCACAACATTAAGATAATAGTGATGCCTGTTTCCTGAATTTAGTTTGCAGTACCTATATTTTGTGTCCCATCATAAAACGCCCCTAACAAACATTTTTAATATACTGTTTAATTTGGTGTTTTCTGTTTGTTTTCTCTGTATGTAGTATCTTGCACAACAAAAGGGTGAAGTGTCCTAACAGCAAAATGTTTCGGTACCTCTATATACATAAACGTTAGTATGAAGTTAATTTTTGGGGTTCCTCTGTGCTTATACTTCTGTTCGAGACTGTATATCTTCTACTCTTGCAGAATTGTTTGCCGGTTCTTATTGCTTGGTCTGCATTCCTCACACGTTATTTTCCCTATCTTGTCATTTTTCCTTGCAAGCACGCATGTACATTGCACGCGACATTTTCGCTTCGATAAAACAATAAGCAATACTGACTCTTGTATACTTAACAATGCGAATCTTCACAATATCCTTCTGAATCCTGAGACATTTGTTGTGTCATTTTTAAAGTTCAACATTATTTCTACACTTCAAAAAGTCACTGAAATGAAGAAAAGTGCTAAAAAAATTCTGAAGCTTACAGTTAGGACACAAATACAGGTATATTATTATACTATATTTCGGGGGTCTGTACATAAATCTCATATAATAATTTATGAAGAATAGTATAGTATAGTATACTCTCGGGACTCAGGAGGATAAATAGTTATAAACAGAGCTGAGATTCCTTTAACCTGCGCGGTGCTGTAAACGACGGAGCGAGTATGTTTCTAGAGGAAAGAAAGAGACAGAGAATACCTTTACGATCGCATTCTGAAGCAGTGCTCGCGTGTGTACAGGTACAATCGGGTGAAAAATCTTCTAGCAGGTCAGTGAACAAAGTTTTCAAGTGTAATAAATTTTTCATAATTGAGCAACATTTGCACTGCAATTTAAGACAGTAAACTTCATATAATTTTGAAAATTAATTAAATAAAATACATACATAGATACATACGAGTACAATACACTTCCATAAATAAGAAAACTGGTAATTACAGTTTGACATACATAAATAAAATGTACTTCTATGCATAACAAATAACAGTATATGGTTCACTGATCTTTATGACAATAAATATACATTCTGATTGTATCAAAAGAAAAAGAGGTGCAGTCGGATGAAAAATCTTGTTGGGGACTTGTACTCCGTGAGGTGGACGGGAGTTCTTCCTGTTGTGTTTTGACATATTTTTTTTTTCGCTCTTATTTCCACATTACATACTTTACAAAATATATTACACTCACAGCCAAATTCGTTTACCAATATTTATTGCATGTTGTGTTTTCTTATTTTCGGCACATTTCTGAACAACGTAAGACTACGTTCTGACCTATATCATATATGTAACAGATAGGTCGGCCTTATAGGCTTTGACGTTAACAATTTTTGTCAGGTTTACTACGCTGCCATCTAGTTGTTACATAAGGAGTTACGTCATAATTCCCATTTGAATTGCATTAGCGACTGTACTGCCATCTCGTGTTCGTTTACGGCGGACGGGTGGCTATCCTGGCGGTTGTTCTCCTCAAAGTACTGCCGATTTTAATATAGCGATGAGTTATCTGTTGCATATATGATCTAGGATTCTGACTAGCGCTAGTGCTCGTAACAAACTAAATGTTCATGTACCTGAGTAAGGAAAACAAACCTTCACGGGACGACTTACTTTGATATCGTGTTCCAGTTGCGAGTGTACGCCCGTAAGTCTATACGTCAGGCTGCAGCTATAGTCTAGACACCACTAATCTATTTTCAGTGTTTTTGTTAAAGGAATCGCAGCTCTGGTTATAAAGTTTATTCTTCCACTTTTTAAAATTCGAGTACTGAACCTCCTTTGTATAAATGAACACATCTAGCCTATACTTGCACTGTTGACGTTTATCAACGTACCCTATGACGTAATTTCCTTTTATACATATTTCATTTGGAAACTATCGGCTGATGCAACAACGAAAGCTATGTTGCTGCCCCTACAATCAACTTTAGAAACTTCATTCACCTTACAGAAACGAATTGTCGTCAAATATTAAAACTTCCGTATTTTCTTCTCCAGTTCAACCTCAATCGTAAACGTTTTACGTTAAAATAAGAGGAATAATGATTTTCTATGTTACAAAAGTATAGGCAGTCTCGCGCAATAGCGTCGTGGTCTAAGGCATTATGTTTGGACTCGGGTTACGGAATGAGTGCTATTTCAAGTTATCATGGCGAAGGAAATTTCTAATGAAATTTTGACTAGTACAGGGTGCGTCAGAAAGAACGGATGGATTTCACATGGCAAGAAAATTGTAAAGATTCATCAAATCAAAAATTTACTGTTATCAACATATTCACCAATACATGCAGTTTATTTATGGAAAACAACATTATCCATATGATGTCCTTGGCTTTCAATACAGGCATCGAGGCGTTTTCTGATGTTCGCCATCACTTTCACAGTCATAGCTGGTGTAATTGCCACGATTTCTTCACGAATCGCTGTCTTCAGTTCGTCCAGTGTATGTGATCGATGTTTACAAACTTACGCCTTCAAATGGTCCTAAAGAAAGAAGTCGCAGGGCGCGAGATCTTACCGTAGCCTCGGACAATCTCAGTGCAATAGAATTTCGTCCAGGTGATTTCTTCTTTAATGTTGAACCTGTGATACGAAATGAAGCCATCCACCGCAAAATTGTATTCCGAGTTGGAATCCTAGCGTGACATCCGATGTCGAAATGACTCCTGAGTGGCGATCACAGACTCTTCATTTTTCAAAAATGTCTCTACGATGAAAGCACGTTGTACACCAGACCAACACCATGTTCTCAACTGAAACTGCATTCTATGGCTGACCCAACAGTCGTGGTCCCCCTCACTATATCTCTCTCCTCGTTGCGTATCGATAGTTTGAAATCCATCCGTTCTTTCTGACGCACCCTTTATATGGGACCAGTACCCACCCAGCATCGTGATGAATATATAGCGCTATCCGGTTTTGAAAACCAGCTATAACGGATGAGGGTAATCATCGTCTGACAAGCGATATCTCCGTTCTGGTTGGATGATATTTCGCCTGTACTGAGGTATGTGGACGTGAACCAGCAGTCGGCTCGTCGGCCTTGGTCCTCCATGGACCGTCGCGCCACGGAAAATATTTAAGTTATAAACAGACACTACACTCTATACCAGATGTCTTTGGAGCAGACCATAACAAGGATCTCGATGCATCTCATGTTATCGCTACGCTCCCATTGGTTGGCGAGTCATTACTTAGCTGAGAGCGTTGTAGACACTAGCGCGTGCATATCCTGGTTACGAGACGGTATTCAGAGATGCGTCCACTGCTACAGTTTTATTACGTCTAGCATCTGTGCGGTGTATGAGCAGACGACAGCAGTACAACTAGTGACTGATGCAAGAAGGTATGTTCAAAGACGCATTAATTTAATTTTCACTTTTCGTTATATGAACGTAGTCGGTCACTTAATTCATACACAAATATTTAGTATCGTGTGAACCGCGCTCTGTTACATTTCGTTCCGTTGATTATATCTGCTCGCTCCAAAGACATCTGGTATAGAGTGTAGTACTACAACTTGTATGGAAGCATGATTAGAATGTTCAGTAACAAGCATTTCAATAGAATTTATTCGAATTAAATCACTGTAGGGACAGTCCAAGGTTGTTCTATGATTTTTGGCTCAATTGGAATCGAGAATATCATGCAGGAATCCACAAGCCTTTCCTCTACATTAAACAATAATTACACTGGTTAAGAGCCATTTTACACCTGGTGTATGATAAATCAATTCATATTAATTGTTTTGGTTGTAGAATCCGAAATGGCCTTCGGAGTTGCTGTAGGTATCACTTAGGTGTTTTGAGATATTTTAGATTTTATATGGATTTTTAATATCATTACATTGTTAATGCTGTCTTTTTTTAAGGGATAGTATATAATAAATAAGAATAATGTTGGTTAAATTTTATATTTGAATGATTATATGGCGAAGAAAGAAGTTTTCAAAGGAGCCACTACATGGCAGAGATATTTAGTTGTGAGAAAAGTGTACCGTACTGGCTTTGCCTGGTAGAGGCGACTCAGCTAGCGACGTCAGCCCTGTAGTGTAGTACGTGCTGAAACTTGATTTTGTTAGTTTATAAGAGTTTTTTGTGTTGTCAAGAAAACTTTAGTGGGATTCTGAGTGTTATATTATGCTTGGATTTAAAATGGTCCATATTTACCAATATCATATTACTGTCTTAAACAGATTCTTACTTATGTACCAAGAGGAAAGAGGAAATTGGGAAGACCACGCAAGCGCTGGCATGAGACCGTAACAGATCCTGTAGGGTCTAATACGTGAAGGATATGATGATATTACTGTCTTTGTGTTAATGCTGTGCTTCTAGGAAATGTGACTTGATAGAAAGAAACTGATTTTTCCACTGAATTCAGCACCCCAAAATTAGGTAAATTCACCCATTTACACACCAGATACACGAAAAAGTCTCAATTTGTCGATTAGTGTTATAAACTACAGAAATAGCTGCACATATCTGTCTTACCAATGGAAGAATCCTGCATTGTAAGACATTATGATGAAGTTTAGGACGACTAAAAGGACGATGAACGTATCATTGAGATAAATAGATGGATTTATTCAGCAATATTATTCATTTAGATGCACTACACTATCAAAATTTGCTCTTAAATGCAGTGCACAGGTCTTTTGACCGTACGTGCTTTACAAAATAAGTCCGACTTTGTAGGTTTCGCTCCCCTCACCTATGATTAAATTCAATCATTCTCCAAAAAGCACACAGATTAATATGAAAACTGTACAAACAAAACAAATTATATTATACATCTTAACCTAACATAAAAACAGACATAAAAGTATATTATTCAAAAGTTACCATTATCCCTTCGTCAGTTCTCATCATAAACTTCAACAGGTGATATTCTAAGCTGTCTCGCCTTCAAGAGGAACAATCCAGACTTTTTTTTCGCATTCTCTATTTCCCATGAGGTCAAGACATGCAAGCGAACCCCAATTCCGTCTTAGCATCGAGGGTGGTAGATTTTCTCCGAATGTCTCTGTTTTTTCCACAATGGGCAAAAATGTGTGTCCAAGAATCCTCTTCTGCACATAATGGACAGATGCGCTCTCCTTCTTCGGTGACAATTTTATTACCCTTCCATGCCCACAATCTTAACTACGTTAAACCTACTTTACTATCTTTGCTACAAGAATTTATGTAGTCACACCTCCCCCAATTAAGCATGAGGTTTGATGTAGTGAGGATTTTTCCGAACATTGGAATTCAATCACTTGTCTCTCGATATCAATTAAACGAATCTTCACATTACGCCATACATTCCTTCTATTATTTTTATCCTTTTTCCTACACCCATCTCATTCCTGTATATATATTTTAGTAGGTTATTTTACGAAGCTTTATCAACATCTTAGGTTTTTTAGCGTCTGAATGAGATGAAGGTGATAATGCCGGTGAAATGAGTCCGGGGTCCAGCACCGAAAGTTACTCAGCATTTGCTCATATTGGGTTGAGGAAAAACCCCGGAAAATACCTCAACCAGGTAACTTGCCCCGACCGGGAATCGAACCCGGGCCACCTGGTTTCGCGGCCAGACGCGCTGACCGTTACTCCAAAGGTGTGGACCATTCCTGTATAATGCAGCCTTCTCTACAGTTCATAAACCCTTTCTTTTTCCCACCCCTCTCTTTGTTGAACTCTGTAACAAATCGACCGTAAAAGCGATTGGTCTCCAAATATAATTTTTAGTCAGTATTTTATAACCCTGATTTTCATGTGAATTGCTTCGTTTTGAAGCCCAAACTCCTTTAACATTCCGCAATTAGCTGTGCTTCTTCCAATGCCAAGTATTGTTTTAGGAAATACGTTTGTATCTTATTTAATTTTTCCAACCCCAAATTTCTGCCCCATATAGCATAGATGACCTTGCCACAGCTCCGTATACTAGCTCAAATGCAGTAATATCTGGCACTTTAGTGATCAATTTAAATACTTCCGCGCTCTTTACCTCATACTTGCGTTTCGGTATGTCAATATGCTTAGTCCATCTCTCATTTATTGATAAAGTAATCCCTAAGTATATGAAATGTTTCACATTTTCCAATATGTGCCCGGGGTGGAGGTCACAACGGAAAAAAAAAAAAAAAAAAAACAAATGGCCATTGAGTGATGAAGGTAATTATAACCCTGATTATATTATTACTATTACTACTACTATTATTATTATTATTATTATTATTATTGTTATTATTATTATTACTATTATTATTATTATTATTATTATTATTATTATTATTATTATTATTATTATTATTATTATTATTATGAATTTGAACTATCGCATTCATGTCTCCTTTGAAAATTAGATACTAGAATTTAATTTTCGAATGTTTTTACAGCTTATCAAGACATTATTTAGTACCCTATCTTCGCTCTTCTTCTAGAGTCCGCAAGCACCCATCGCAAACAAAATATTTTTTTCATATCCACAAGAAATAGGCCTATTAATCTCTCATCTGTCTGTATATCGCTGTATACTTTAACCTTTACTTATCATTAATACGTGTTCCACGTCAGCAGCTACAATGCATTTTGTAGTATGCTACTATACGTATTTCTTACTTTTAAGTCCAATTAACTATATTTTTCGATATACTTAATATGCATAGCTCCTGATGCTTGCAGTAGTTACGCTCAGATACATCTACTTTATAACCACTCTTCGTGGCAATATTCCTTTAGAACTTCATACGATATTGAAACCACTGTGATTTACAAGTGTTGTCAGCAAAACTGGTGTCATATTTCACTTTAGTTTATCCTAAACGGTGACGTCCTACCACTAAAACCTGGCACCATTTTGGTGAAAGTCATATGGACTGAAGTGCTGAAAACAGGTGTTAATGTGCCTTCTCGTAGTATCATAGAACGACATATCATGCTTTGTCATAGACTAAGTCAACAAACAAGGTTATTGAATAACAAGGCAATGTTTACACAAACAAATATCCACACAAGCATGAAATTACATACAGCTTAAACTACGAAGATAAATACGTCCATGCATAAAACACGGTAATTACTATTTATGGCAGTATTAAGGCTAGATAGATTCTACACAATGATAAAATAAAATTAAATCACAAGCATGCGCTCACAAGTGTGAGAAAGGGACATGGACATGAATACATCACATTGTAGGAATATATATGTGGAAATGTGCCGCATGCACCATGCTGCTGCAAGACTCATCGATTATTTAACACTTCAATTTACATAGAATCACTGCTTCCCGTCTGCGCTGACTTCAGTAACACAGCTTCACTGTGAATGAGAAATGGTTTACGCGTCCTATCACATATATCATATAGTTCTATCATATAGATTGCCAATTGATGTATTCTGTACTTTGTGGTGGTAAATCAAGTCTCTGGTGAATAAACTGAAAATGCGAACAATTTCAAGTGAAATTTTGAACAGATTTCGGGCAGGTCTTAACTATAAGTAAAATACAGTGGACTAATTTGTCCACTTGGCATGAAAATAAATATGGTTGACATATGATATAAGCACACACTTAATTCGCAAACTAATGAAAGGTTTAATAGTGAAGTAAAGTGCAGGAATCAATTCCTCGGTCTGCAGTTTTTCTAACGGACTGCATTTTCCAGAAAATTTTCAGGATAGCACATTAACATAGGGGACTGCTGATACCATCTGTATTTCATCCCATTCGCCGTTTTATAACCGTATCCTTTCCGTTGTGGATTATGTGCCAATGTATCAGATTGTGAATACAGAGCACCCAAGTTTTCTACAGGAAGTCTGAGAATGACCTAACTTAAAAAAAATACAACGTGTACGTCCATTGAGCTGTGTTGTGACAAACTATAGGAAGGGGAACATACACCTTTTTCCTCCATTACTGTATCTTGTACAATAATGAAAATTGGTATGTGTAAAACACTGTCCTTCTGCTATATGATTTTAAAGAAATTATTTATATTTCTTTTCATATAGTAGAAGGACAGTGTTGTACATATACTAATTTTCATTATTCTGCAATATATGATAATGGAGGAAACGCACAAACTATTTTTTACGATTGAAATAAAATTATTTACATTTTTTTTTTCCAAATTCAGTTCACTGTTTGCAGTACCAAGATACAGCTTCAGTGAGGAATGGGAATATGGTTTTTTGTGTTGGAGGAGATAATAAAACTAATTGCCTATTATGATCTGTTCAATTTCGTTCTATAGGCTACAGCATTATAATATAAGACGTCATTTCAATGCTCTTCATGGTAAAGATTAAGGGGAAAACAAACTTACAGCTACGTAATTATGTAAAATTTCTATCTTGTGGCTTATTTTTATAGAATTTTGTTTATATTTAGAATTTTTAATTCCATAAATGACAAAATGGTTAAACGATTTGTTGCCAACAGTTTCAAAAAACATTAAGGAAAGGTGGTCAAGATTTATAATATACTAGTTATTGACAATAGAAATCTTAACATGAAAAATGTTACAGTTCGTATAATTACAACGTCTGTGTCGACATATTGTTGTGAACAGTAGTTTTTAAAAATGAATCATTGTAAATCAGTTGCACGCTCGAGGTTAAATGATCGTCATTTTGTCTTTGCTCTGTGTCAATGTATTAATACAATCTAGCCGAATATTGATACATTAGAGCAAAACAACTGATGTCTGGGATCAGTAACTAAATATATGAATGTTCAAGAGTTTGTATGTGGAATTATGTCTTATCCTAATTTATGTTTAAAGTGGTGATTGTTTTTATAACATGAGTTTATGTACTACCCGCCACTGAGCAAGATTTTGATTGAGAGCGATGCATGGACGTCAACAGTGTCTAAGAGTTTTGGAATGAGGTTGACGTCATACTTTCCCCTTCAACTGAGTTTGGCATGCCTGTTCCAGGTAGGTTTCTTCACAAGTGTAAAATGCAAATTTTCACTGCAACATCTTAAAAACCACTAGAGTTGTCAGGGAAACCATTTGAATTAACGTAACTTACGGGCGCTATTTTGTATTTATAATAATCAGTAACGGTAATAGTTTCACTAAATCTGAAAATAGTTGATATACAATTGTGAAAGTACTCAGCATATAAAATTTAGTGATTAACGATTTATTCGTTGCTGAGAAAAAAACTGAATTTTACCAGTTTAAAAATACTTACAGGCGTATGTTCCCCTTTACCCAAGATTCGACAAGAAGTATGAGAATGATTTCCCTTACAAAAATGCAAGGTGTACGTACATTTTCCTGTGTAGTCTCAAGCGATAACCTTCTATTAACGACTAACACTAAAAACTGTGGATGTAAAATATACTTATAAATCCTAACAGATTCAAAGAGCGATACGGACATGTATTGTCTGAGTTCTGATATTATCAAATGTTATATAAATGAAATGGAAATGCTACTGAGGCTTATGATGACATGGCGTAAGAAGATTGAGAATTTTAGACTTACGGAATATTATAACCGTCGTTACAAGAGGTAGAATTGCAGCCAGAATATTTTGAAAGGTAGGCAATATTCTTCTTCTTTCCAAGCAGGGTTCACATCTCACTTATGAGTAAACTTGAAATAGAAGGCATAACCAATTAGGAGGAGGAATCATATCGCAAACAAGATCTTGAAAAATTCAACGGATCATAGCTACCTCGATTGGCAGTTCGTACTGCTCTCAATGCAGTTTCATGATTTGAAAAAGAATATTCGACACTTCTTTGATGAAATTATACGACTGTTCTATGCGTTGAAATGAAGAAAAAACACCATGTTATCCCAAAGTACTAGTCACAACTCAGTCACTCAATATAGATATCTCAGTAAAAAAATGTAAACTTTGATAGCAAAATACTATTAATTATAATACGCATTAGAATCAATTTCATTTCACTCTGTCACAACAGAAAAGTGTATCGATTTATTGTAGAGGAAGTGAAATGTGGGTCACATTTGTTTACAATTAATTTCGCCCACCACACAGATGAAATTGCTATCAACTGTTCATTAGACAGGTAATATGTTGCAACAGTTTGCATTCAATGCCTGGGAAACCAATACAAGAAGATGGCTGTGTGAGTTTCGCTTAGACATTTCTGATAAATATTGTAAGCTTGTACAACCTTGGTTAGATACTACGTGATAACTTTAGTGGATAGTCAACCGAGTTCCGGTTTATTAGTAATTTCTTACTGTAGTGTTGATTAATGGGAACCATTTTAACACAATATCCCCGTCCCAGATCAGTATTTCCATTTGGCTGTTACTGAAAATAATTATGCAAAATAATGTGTTAATTGAAAACATTGACTCAAAATACCGGTATAGTGATTGTAGACGCTGCTGTTACGTCATTTAATAGATTACTTAACACTCTTCCTTATCACTACTTACTGCACATATTGCTGCTTCAATTTAGTGGTGCAACAGTAGTGTGGAGATAGCAAAATAGTGTAGTTTTACTTGTTTAGTTATCATCGTCGTCGTCCTCATCATCATCATCATCATCATCATCATCATCATCATCATCATCATCATCATCATCATCATCATCATCATCATCATCACGTGCATCTTGGGGGTCTTGGCATCTTCAACAATCTTCCTCAGGAATCTCTTTCCTGTGTATTCCTTCTCCAAATTCGGGCACCCATTTTAGCAAAGTCATCCGTCACACAATCCAGTCATCTCAATTTTGGTCTTCCAGGTCTTCTTTGGCCCCATGTCTCGTTTGTCATTTTTCCTCATTAGAAGTCCTAGCCATCTGATTCTTGAGGACTCTTTCGCCAAACGTCTCTTTCATTTAATGGTCCATATATTCCACGAAAAATTTTTCTTTCGAAAGATCTAAGAGGATCTTCTTCTATTTTTGACACTTCCCAGGTTTCTGCGCCATACAATACGTACCACAGGTTTTATTATTGTTTTATATAATTTTATTTTCATTTTTCTTGGAAGAATTTTGGACTGAATAGTCTTAGTAACCCGTAAAAACTTTTATTTGTGACTATTAATTTTGTTTGAACTTCTGGTGCTATACTACTGTATTTCCTGATGTGACAAATGAACCAAGATACTTGAACTGTTTCACTTTCTCAAAACATATTGTTTAGCATGAAAGTAATATTGTAGTGTAGTAGTACTGTAGTCGGACTAGTGTAATACGAGGATAGTAGTGATGGTAGTACAATTTTAGTGTTGTACAGGTCTAGTAATGTAGGAGTAGTGTAGTTATAGTAATAGTATAACAATACTATAGCAGTAATAGTCTAAAACAAAGATAGTAGTGATGGTAGTAGAATTGTAGTGTTGCACAAGTATTAGTAGTGTAGTAATAGTACGAGGAAGAGTAAAAAAGTAACCTTAATAATTGTTTTATTGATTAAATATGTACAATCAGACTACAAACACTTCATCACTTTTCAAAATAGTCCCCAGTAAGTTCAATGCAAGTGTTCCTCTTATATATGTTGAAGAGTGATTAAGTGTTTGTAGTCTTATTGTACATATCCAATTAATATAACAATTATTAAGGTTACTTTTTGACTTTCCCTCTTATAACAATAGTGTAGCAGTAACAGCGAAGTGCGATGGTAGTAGTGATGGTACTAGAAGTGTAGTAGTATTGCAGTGTTGTAGTATTGTAGCAGTAGTGTAGTGATAGTAGTATAGTAGTAGTATAGTACTAGAGTTGTACTGTAGTGTAGTAATAGTGTTGCGGTACTAGCATAGTAGTAGTGTATCAGCAACAGTATAGTGCGAGGTTAGTAACAGTGTTATTATTAATGTAGTAGTTATTTAGAAATGTAGTATACGTGTAATAATAATTAAAGTGTAGTAGTATAGACGTATTGTAGAAATAATAGTGTATCACGTGGTAGTAGTGATGGTAGTATAGTGTAATAGTTGTTTATAAGTGTAGGGAGTAGCCTTGTAATAGTAATCACAGTATACTATAATATTAGTGTAGCAGTAATAGTTTAGTCCGATAGTATGGCAGTTATATTAATATTGAAGTTATTTAGAGATGTAGTTAGTAGTCGTGTAATTCTTTTTACAGAGAAGTGGTTCGAAAATTTGTACCTCAGCCTGAGCCTTATTGTGATTACAACTCCTGTTCTGTGAATGATATTTGTTTGCTGAATGGTCACGCTCTTGTACAAGTACAGCACGCAGCACAGTGAAATTAATCGGGGTTATGGCATGGACCATAATGATATGTGAATTAATTATGGCGAAATGAATCCGAGGTCCAACGCTTAACATTACCCAGCAATTCTGCTTCAATTAGTGACTAGGTAACTTGTACCAATCAGGTTTTGAACCCGTTCGCTTTATGGTCAAATATGCTAATCGTTACTCCACAGCGGTGGACTTCTGTCATCTAATAATAATTATAGTGTAGTATAAAAGTAATATAGCAGTAATAATGTAGTACGAAGGTAGTGGTGGTGGTTGTATTAATATAGTAGTTGTTTAGAAATGTGATAGTCGTGTAATAGTAATTATAGTATACTACAATATATTATTTTTATCAGAAAAAGTGTAGTATGAAGGTAGTAATAGTGGTGATGATTAGAAGTTTTGTATTCTATTAATAGCATAGTAGTATTACAGCAATTATAGTGTATTACGGCAGTAATAATGGTGGTAGTATTAGTGTGGTAGTTTAGCAATGTAGTATGGTCATATATAGTAATATAGTAGTAATATATAATATAGTAGTAATTATAGTGTAGTGATGGAGTATAGTACAGTAGTATTGTAGCAGTAAATGTGTAGTACGGGGTGGCAGCAGCAGCAGGAGTAGTAGTAGTAGTATTAGTATTAGTAGTATAGAAATTTTGTAGCAGTGTTATATTCATATTACAGTAATAAATTTGTAGTAATATTGTAGACGTAATGTGGTACGATGGTTGTTATGGTGATAGTAGTGTAATTATACTGCACTGTTGTAGTAGTGTTACTAATAGTGTAGCAGTGGTGTAGCGATAGTAGTAATGTAGTAGTTACAATATAGCTAGTATGAGAATAATACTATTGTATAGTAGTAGTGTAGTGCTGTAGTTTTGATGGTGAAAGTAGTAGTGTATCAGTATTGTAGTGATTATAGTAGTGGTGACAGTATATAATACTAGAGTACTAGTACTACTGTAGTGTAGTAGTAGTTGTAGTAGTAATAGTAGTAGTAGTAGTGTAGCAAGAGTGTAGTGATAGTAATATAATAATAGGGTAGTTGTAATAGTGTAGTAAGAGGTTAGTACTGTAGTGTAGTGTTATAGTTGCAGTAATAGCATAGTAGTAGTGTAGTGATAGTAGTATAGTAGTAATAGTAGTGTAATGGTAGCAGTATATGTAGTAATTGTGTAGTATAGTGTATTAAAAGTGTTAGTAGGATTTACAGGGATAGTAATATTAATATGTGTTGTAATACGTAAACGTGTTCCTGATCATATTCCCTAATCCAGGCTCCTGAGTGTGCTTTTCACTAATATTTTATCCAGTTTAGCAACCCGATTATATTAACTCAAATTCTTCCTTAATCTATTCCCAAACTCAGAAGACGCGTACTGAAAGTACACAGAAACAATTAAAAGTTCGCGGTTCTAGGATTTTATTGAAATTTGAGTAGACAGACGATCAATTCAGTATTATTTGTTGGCTTCTTAACGTTCTTTTAATTACAAAAGAAATCCATTAAGCAAAATATATTGGAACTGTCAAAAATTAGGAAATAATGATTGTCATTTAGGAGTCATTTCTAAAGACTAAATCAGGAGTTAAAAAATTTGGGAACAAAAATTGTAATATCAATAAAATGTAATATTATCTTTCTATTTCATTATTTGCAATAATCATATTCAACAATTTTTTACAGTATTCACATTTTATTTGTATGGAGAAGAAAATGATTACAATTTAAAAACGTTATATTCAGTCTCCGCAGTCATATGCAAAGCCAAAATTGTGAAATATTGTTTTAACCTATGAATTTATAATTGCTCGAAAATTAATCCTGGCCGGTTAAAGGTAAACTTCACGGTATTCCACCTGGCGTTTTAAATCTGCACCACGCTAGGATAATTTGAAACGAACTTTAAATAATGAAAAATATACAGATCTACCACCAAGTTCACTCGCTGTCAACTCTTGACAAGTATATGTTGCAATATTTATTTTACACAACTATCCTGATAATGGTGCAACGCAAGACCGCGTCAAACTATTTGGCAATGTGACAAAATTTAGACATTTTTATGAAAAGTTAAGCGTGGTTTATAGACGGACTTTTAAAGTTAACCCTAACTTGCTTAATTAATTGCCAGGCCTAAAGTAAGTAAAGACAGTATCGAAGTGTTAAGGCTAGTCCACAATAAACCGGAAACGGAAGGGACAATGAGAACGAGACCGGAAATATTGTTAAAATAAATTTATTTTAGTGTGGGCATTCACAATTAACTATTGTGAATGCTCACATTTAAATACATTTTAACATTATTTCCGTTCTCGTTGTAGTTTCCGTTCCCGGTTTTTTTGTGAACCATCCTTTATCCGAGGATATTTACGTTCCTGTACTTCTCATATTTCGATTGCTTGTAAGAAAAACTCAGAGGCTGTATGCTTATATTCTCTGAGAAATTTTTAGTTAACTTGAGTGCATACAATTAGAATGGAGTTCATTTATTTTCTAAGAGTCATATGCAATTTTTAAACAGCCATTTTGAAGATTTTCTGATGTCATAATGTCTAAAGTGCATATTTGTTCTTGATATTGTATTTGCATATTTTGTTGTTGTTAAAGGAACGTTTGAAAAATTTGGACACCATACAGCAGGCCAAATGTTAACGATTTCAAATTCTTTTTTTAAGTTATATCAGCGGACAAGGTGCACTTGGGGAGATCTCTACTTTATCTTGTGGTTCTGTGGAAATAGCATGAAATTACTTTCAATTATCAGCAACGAACGAATGTTAACGAAAGCTGACTCAAGGGATTCCAAATGATGGCGATGATACTTACTTCAAATTTTATACAGCAGTAGAAGAAGTTCTGTAGGAACAAGCTAATAATGAATAATGCAAAGAAAAAGGGGCGAAAGCATTATCGAAGTGACCCATTGGGAGGAAGAAGATCGGAGGACTCACTTTGAAATATTAACAACATAAGGATACCAATGACAGACTTACGTCACTCTTGCCATTTCTTTGGAATTTGAAATTTTTAAATTAAATACACACTTACTGTGTACTCAATTTTAATCTATTAATAAAATTTGACATTTTTGTAGTTATTTGGCTTTTCAATAATATGTCTAAGGAAAAAAAATTGTTTAGCAAAACTTTCTTAAGAAAACACGTTCACCCACGATTTTTAACCCGAGGAATTGTATGGAAATTATTCGACAAATCATTTAATGTAATTTATTGATAGTTTCCTTGACAGTTTTAATGAAAAACAAATGGTAGACACTCTGAAAGAGGGGAGAAAAATAATAATTCCAATTTCTTGAAGACGAAACGGACTAGGGAGTTCAAAAATTGAAAATGTCGGTGATTATTATGAATATAACAATAAATAAAATAATAATAATAATAATAATAATAATAATAATAATTTAATCCTCTGATTGAGATTCTGGCTGATATGTATATCTATTATCAGGCAGTACATCTCACTTGACGATATGTGTCAGAGGAAGAACAATTGTTTGTATGCATCTGAAGTCTGACTAGTGTAATAGCCCCTGGTGCTTTATTATTCTTCAAAGAGGAAACCGCTTTTCTAATTTCTCCCCGTGAAATCTCTGCGTCCAGCTCCGGAACCTCCGGAAACCCCAATAATTCTTCCTGTCCTATCACTAATCCCCCCCCCCCCCACATATCTCCTTCCCCATAAATGCACTAGTGTAATATGTAGCTAGTCGGCCATGTATGCGATGGATTGGGAAAGAAACTGCCATCCTACCCCATTATCTCCTGGCATAGTAGCCTCATAAGTGGTGTCTTCTTGGTATCACTCGTGAGGTTCAGACCTGTCTTCGGACAGTTGACTAAACAACAACAATAATAATAATGATAATAATAATAATAATAATAATAATAATAATAATAATAATAATAATAATGTGTCGATAAGTTTTATCGTAAAATAAAATAAAAACATTAGCTAGCTCTTCAAATTTATGGTTTCGTGAGAGATCAGTAATTTGAGGTAAAACCTATTACTAAGTACGTCTTATAATATTGTAGGCTGGACGAATCTCAATAAAAAAAACTGATGTGAGTGAAGGAGTTAGTTTGAAAACGAAATAGTTCCTAGTCTACTCATGAAGACTGAGAAAATATTAAGTAATGTTTTGTTTTGGCTGTTTGTTAACACATTTTTCTGGTTCTGTTACTTGTTTCTTTGTGTATAAAACTGAAATCTAAAAAGAAATTGAAGTAAAATCTTGATTTTAACCAAATACTTCAGAAAGTAATCTATTTCTAAGTGGTTATGACAGCTGTTATCGAATTATTAGTAGTTCCAGTTAGTCCTTGCAGAGTATGAATGCAAGTGGCACGTTTATGAATTCTCGAATTGCGTTTACCCAGTGGTCTGTGCGCTTAAAGCTATAGCAAGCAATGGGAGTACAGATAAGCAAGTTCTATGATTGTATACGTGTTCTCGGTTCGTGTGGACAGGATTGGAGCGTGTAATGATTGTGTCATACCTGGATTCCTCTTCGGTGTCAGTTCCGTCGTGGTGGGCCCTGGGGTTGTCGAGGGCGGTGCAGAAGCTGGCAGAGAGAAAGAGACAGAACAAAGAGATAGGCAAAGTGTTCAGTAGTAAGTGCTAGTGCTATAGCAAGTGTAGAGCAGCAGAAAAGAAAATACAAGAAACAAATATATCATCATATTTTATAATTAACAATTCAAGAACTCAGCAAGTGTCGGAAGTTATTTTAAATATTTACAACCCAGCAGACTCTGTGTGAGAAGAGTAAGTTATAGCCTATAATATTTAATAAAATGTATGCTGTAAGTGTACGTAAAAGATTAATATAGAGGAAAATAAATGTGTATTTGTGTATTCATAAAATAATTAATTATTTTCGTAATTGTTCTTAGTTTTCCGTAGAGAATTTTAGTGCCCATTTTGCTATAATGGTTTAAGTCCTTTAATGTTCATTATAAGACCTGCACTGGACAGATACATTTAGTCGCGTCTCTAACGTCGCTTCAGATATTTCCTTTGCAGGTTCTTCATCTAAGGAAACACAAAACATAATATTTTTGTCTTATGTGGAATTCGAACCCATATATGCTGCTTCTGTGTAGCGTCAATGTTTTTCGAATCACTTTTCTAAATACATTATTGCGGATCAGCTGACAGCAGGATTAAATTAAAAATTAATCCTGTGATCACCTGACAGCAAGACAGAATTAAAAATTAATCCTGTGATCGCCTGACAGGAAGACAGAATTAAAAATTAATCCTGTGATCACCTGACAGCAAGACAGAATTAAAAATTAATCCTGTGATCACCTGACAGCAAGACAGAATTAAAAATTAATCCTGTGATCACCTGACAGCAAGACAGAATTAAAAATTAATCCTGTGATCACCTGACAGCAAGACAGAATTAAAAATTAATCCTGTGATCACCTGACAGCAAGACAGAATTAAAAATTAATCCTCTGATCACTTGACAGCAAGAAAGAATTATAAATTACTCCTGTGATCAGCTGACAGCAGGATAGAATTAAAAATTACTCCTGTGATCAGCCGACAGGATAGAATTAAAAATTACTCCTGTGATCAGCCGACAGGATAGAATTAAAAATTACGCCTGTGATCAGCCGACAGGATAGAATTAAAAAATTACTCCTGTGATCAGCTGACAGCAGGATAGAATTAAAAATTACTCCTGTGATCAGCTGAAAGCAGGATATAATTAAATATTACTCCTGTGATCATATGATAGCAGGAGAGAATTAAAAATTACTCCTGTGATCAGCCGACAGGATAGAATTAAAAATTACTCCTGTGATCAGCTGACAGGAGAATTAAATTAAAAATTACTCCTGTGATCATATGACAGCAGGATTAAATTACAAATTACTCCTGTGATCATACGACAGCAGGATTAAATTACAAATTACTCCTGTGATCAGCTGACAGCAAGATTAAATTAAAAATTACTCCTGTGATCATATGACAGCAGGATTAAATTACAACTTACTCCTGTGATCAGCTGACAGCAGGATTAAATTAAAAATTACTCCTGTGATCATATGACAGCAGGATAGAATTAAAAATTACTCCTGTGATCAGTTGATGTGTCACAGTGATGACAAAGGTTTAAGTATGACGTTAGCGACAATATTCTGGTAAATTTTACCTGAAACGGTTTCATTTATGAACAGCAGTTGTATGCCCTAAATCTATGACAAAGAAGAATTAAACATTGTTATAACCTCTATACATCCAATTATCCGCGGCCGATTTTTAATTCACAAATTTCGGACCTCGTGGAGAGCATCACCGCCTTCCTATCAATCACCAAAAATTCCTCTTGAAAAAATCACATTCATATTTTCAGAGTCACATAACGTGAAACATCTTTAGATTGTAATATAGAGTAATTAATGTAAAATTGTTAAGTTCTACAGGCCTACGCTATTACATTATTCGCGATAATTATTATTTATTTCGAATGCAGATGTAAACTATGACGGGACGAAAGAGTTTTAATTTTCATACTTATCTGGTTATTCAAAAGTAAGGAAAGATTTGAATTTCGTATACCTTTGTTACCAACTAAATTTATACAAAAATAATAAAGTTTCGTTCATAAAAGAATGACGCCTATTTAGGTACACACCCATTTGAAAATATCCAGATATAATCATTGTTTTTCTTCTCTATCATTAATAGTTTGTCTTGTAAGGAATGAACAGCATGCAGAAAAAATCTTGCGAAATATCTTCAAATGTTACAAGCTTTCAAAATTACGACAATTTACAGGATCCACACCTAAACCCATTATATAGGATGACCACAGCAACCTTCCGTGATTACAAATGCCTATCATTTCGTAACGGTGTACATTAAGAACTTTATACTAGTGTCATAAGAAAGGACGACTCAAAGAATTCCAGTTTTGAATATTGCGGCATGTCTAATGGCGACAAAACCAATAGATGACAGCAGAAGCGAATAGAAGCGTTAATATGGGATTCGTTTGTTCGGGTTTACCAGTCTTTTGTTATTTTTGTATTATTGCATTGTAGAAAATATTCGTGCCCATTAAATCAATTGGCAGGGCGGTTGATTGGGCGCGTTGGGGAGCAAGATGTCTTCTGCAAGTGGCCACCGATGTCGCCCGACTTGAATGTTTGTGATTTATCACAGGGTTACATAAAAGATTATCATTCATGAATCTCCATCACCTCACCTCAGAATCTTCAAAAGCTGCCACATCTTATCTCCAGTGTCACTGAATCCATTCCAGTAGATATGTTGGAACGCGTGTGACGTGAGTGGAAATATCGGCTTGATGTCTGCTGTGTGACACGCGGGCGCACTTTGAGGGTTTGTGACGTATGTACTATAAGATTTTTGAGTTTATTTTTTCGTGTCACCATTTTCATTAAAGTCTTAGAAAAAAGTTTTGTCGCAGAGATACTTTATATGCTCCAGAAAGGAGGCAGTACTCATGATCAGAAGACGAGGGACCTGATTCACAAGAGAACGACTAGTCGAGGTAATAAAATTAGTTTCGTTTCGTTATATGTCTGATCATGCGTCAATACCTCCTTTCTAGGACTTATAAAGTATCTATGTGACAAAACTTTTTTCTAAGACTCTACATAAGACTACCGACAGGGACGATATACCCGTTTATGTTCATGGAGGTTTTCTGTGGGCACTCCTTATTTAGTGTTCTGAATCCTGCCACTGCACTTGAACGATCTCTGTTGCTTTCATGTAGCACAGAATGAGGCCAATTCGCATAGAGGCAAAGCCGTTATTCTGCGGAATGAATTTGTAAAAAAGAAAAAAACATTGTGATTAAAAATATCTTTAATTGCTTTTATTTATTTACTTCACCATATCAACAGTATTCAAAGAATTGAAACATGAAATTTCTATGAAAATATTATCCTTCCTCTCTTTAGAATATGTATGTGATTTAAAAGCTGTACAACATTTAGTTTCGTCACAATACGTACTCGAGTTCATGTAGGCCTATTTAATATAATACATTAAATATTACAAGTGCAACATCCAAGTTATTGCAACACTTATTGGTAACATAACAGCTATAACAAATCTAGACAATGTTAGATTAAACCTTCGGATTACATCTAGTAGTGAATTTACTCCCCAGATTACACGGATTTGGGGGCATTGATTGTATTGGAAATGGACACCCGTGGTTTGATTTCTGTCAAAGGCACGGGGATTCTGCTATGTCACCTCATCTTCATGGTATTAACACGACTGGTATTCCATCGCCTGCAAACTATTTTGTGAAAATTGCATGAATTAATGAAACATTTAATTTCAAACATCTGCTAATACTTACCGGCAATCAAATTATGTCATGATCAGTTTTAAATTCACAAGTGAAACATGCTAATGTTGTTGTTTAAATTTTAAAAAGAATTCCTAACGGGACAATCAACATGTGATATGCAAAAGGACTTTTTTTAAGTTCGTGATATCATTTGATTATTCAGAATCAGAGGATTGTGTTGCCATGATGACCTTTCATTAAAAAAAAAAAATTCCTTGGGAAGAGCAACACGCGTTACATAACGGTGTATTCCCTTCTGAAACACATGTTCTAGATTTGTAGATCATTCTTTGACAGCTTAACAAAATAGTGAAGTAGGTGGGGTTCATTTCTTGCTTACTTCAAAATCTCTTGGCTTGATTTTATTTCGTGGTTCGAAATACCCAATACCAAATAATCATAAGACTACGTAATGAATGTTCTATAGGTGAACAATCTCACTGCCACTTTAACCTTATGCGATCTTGTGTTATATGTAAATAGTAAGTAGTCTACATTTATCGGAGAAAAATTAGCATTTCCTTTCACAGTACGTTTTCCATATTAATTGAGAAGAGAGTAAGATAACATTTCCCATTCAAATATTGTTTTTGGGGCAACCAATGCTGCATAATAATTTACCTAGCGTCAGAGAATGAAAAAGGCATACTTTTTTACGGGGAAGAATCGACGTGAACCATTTTATAAGGAGTAGGATCCCCATGTTTAAACTATACTGAAGATAACTGCATATAATGATATTGCTTAGAATCTGTAATTGTGTTTCATTAATTTCTTATTTTATCCTCAGTGAGATCATAAGGTAAGCTAACTTGCACAAACACGCTTCTTTATAAGACATTGGGCTTTAGCCATAGTCGTCACTTTTCGTCGTTAACGAATATTTTGTGCTGTGTCCATATTTTTATTTACAACACTGTTGAACTCGATTGTAATCAATTGAACCTGTGGTAAAGAATGGGGAGGGCCATGTAAAACAATTGGTGTAATGGTACCCATGGAAACTGACGAGGTTTCAGTTGACTGCATTTGAAATGATATTGCTCCTTTTGAAGAAAAAAGAAAACATTACAAAAAAAATACTGTTTTAATCAAGTGCAATATCCTTAACGTTATATAAAATTAAAGAATATCAACGTATTTTATATACAACATACAATTTATGACATATTATATAACGTCATGACCATAATATTAGCTGGCCACTGTAACGGACGTGCGGCTCCTAAAGGTTAACGAAAATTTTGTACTGTGTCCATATTTTTATATACAATACTGTTGAACTCGACCTATAGGTAGCAGACTTACCATTGGCATTTGTTTTGTTTCAAAGTTTGCATACCACTAATATTTAGAGAGAATTTTCACCGGAGCCATGTAGAATCAGATAAAAGATTTTTTGAGCAGATTTTCTAAATCAAAACAGTAAATTCAATAGCGCAACTTGGCTCTCCACACACGAAATGATTAATAAAAATGGGAATAAGTCAATATTATTAATCCAGAAATAAATGACTATAGTATTATATTTATTTACTTAATTATTAATTCATTTATTATTTATTTACCTATTTACTTGCATATTTGTTTACTTCAATTAACATACAAGGTTGTAGTATTGGTGATAGCGAGATGGTATTTGGCGTCAAGAAGCAGAGGATTCGGGATAAGATTACCTGACATTCACTTTACATTTGGGGAAAACTCAGAAACCCAAGCAAGAATCGAACTCATGTCTAAGTGCCGTTCTGCATAGGCTACAGCATAAACACTGTAAATGTAGCCTACAGAGTGAATCTTAAGTAATGTCATTAATTTCAGAGTGTTATTCTTTGAGACATTTCTAACATAAGAGTTTAATACAATTTTACTCGCTTTAGCGTCCTTTTCGAACAAAGGTAACTTCATAAAATTCCTTTTGCAGAACGAAAAGTTACATTTGAATTCTCTAGATTCAAAACACCTTAAAGACCATTTTGTTCATAACTGAGTTATGGCCACATATTGATTGCTAAGAGTGAATTCTAATGTTGTATATAGTTTGAATTCAAAAAGCCACTAAATTTAAAGCAAAAGCTTTGTTAAAAATCACTGTTAGGAGGAAAATTGCCTCTATTTGGAACCAGTTACTATCAAAATCCTTCAATATAGGGGATTTTAAATCTATAGAATTCATTTTGTTCGGATCAAATTTATGCATATTTAAAGGACAACACTAAAATTCTTTCAATCATTATTATTGTTGTTGTTATTATTATTATTATTATTATTATTATTATTATTATTATTATTATTATTATTATTATTATTATTATCATAATAGACTGCTCTCTTAAATTCACTGAGCATATTGGGAATTAAATCAATAGCTTTCCCAACACACGCTATAAAATGTTTAATATAAAACAACTTTTATCTCCAAAAGGAAGCAAAAAACGAGCAAAATTGTATTATATTTTTTTGTTTAAAATATCTCTAAGAATAATCCGCTGAAATTAATGACATTACTTACGGTTCTCGGTGTACTATATGTGTAAAGCCCTATATGTTTTTGGGAAACAATTACATTTTAATTTTTAATACCCCATAATTAGTAGTACCACAGTCTAGTATATACAGTCACGAAGCTTGAGTTGTGAGGGTGCTAGGAACAATAGACTGTGCCGGTAATAGTTCGAATTGTCTGTAATGAGGCCATATTAGCGATCCTAGTGGTTAGCAACTATCTATGGATGCATATTTACTACGTACTGAGCTTCTTGACTGTATATACTAGAGTGTGGTAGCACTGCATGTAGTCCACGTATTTTCAAAACCATCAATGTATAATGCATATGTGAGTGCTATAATAATAATAATAATAATAATAATAATAATAATAATAATAATAATAATAATAATAATAATAATAATAACACTGGCCAACAGATTTTTTTTAAATGTCAATTGCATGAGATTTTTTCACTGATCCTTAATATTTTTGACATGCTGATTTCAAATCTGAAAACGATTTTCATGCAAATCGAACTTTTACATTCCAGCCGTTTATGTTTGTGTTATCGACAGGTAATAAGGTAATATTGTTTATATATGAATATTGTTTCCGTTATTATTTCACATCTGATCATGGCTACAAGGATATGTCAATGTATAAACAACCCAGACAGTTTCTGCTACATTTGTGGATACCTACTTCACCCTTATTCGAAAAAGGCGTAAAATAACATCCTTTGTGGTGCTCGCTTATAAAGCGTACTTCGGACGTACTTTTGGGGACCAAGACAAGAAATGGGGCCCCCTGGTTTGTGCCACAATCGCGAAGAAATGCTGCATGATTGGCCAAAAGGGAAACTTAAGGGTTTAACTTTCGGAATTCTCATGACCTGACGAGAACCAAAGGATCATACAAGTTATTGCTATATTCGTCTCGTCAATACAAAGAGTATTGGCAAGAAAAAGACACAGCATCTTATATCCCAGTATACCCTCAGCAATCGACCTACTGTGCATTCTGATGTGCTACCAGTTCCAGTTTTTAAAGGATTTACTACATCTGAAGATGAGGATAAAAATTCGGAGACAAGTGATGAGACTGAAGGAACAGCACAGGACGAGTATTCTTCTAGTACTGAAGAGTCCTTAACTACTCAGACGTTTAACCAGCCTGAGTTGAATGACTTTGTGTGCGACTTAGATCTCTCCAAACATGCAGCTGAAGTGTTAGCCTATAGATTGCAAGAAAAAGAATTACTGAGCCCCAACACGAAAGTTTCATAGGAGGCCTTTCTTTCATATTTTACAGAGGAGAATAAGTTTGTTTATGCTCGACCATGCCGAAGTGTAGTAATTATACACCTGGTAGCAGACCTTTAATGCATGTCATTAAAGTACATCTACTCATTAAAGGTCAGGTCTTTCAGCCAATGACGACTCAGGTTACAACTGTTCAGCCAATGACAGGTCAGCTTTCTACCGTTATAAAACCGCAAGTATCGATTATTCTCGGAAGAGAATTAGCGAAAAGTCACAGAGGCTGGAAATCCAATACTGTCGCAGAAGGTTATGTTCTGTTACTATAATAATTAGCGTTAATTGTAAATAATATTCAAATAAATTCAATTTGTCATCTCGTTTTTCAATGTCTAATTTAATTTCAATGTTATCTCTGTAGGTTCTTATGGCCTAGCAAGGTCAATGTGAACATCTGTTCCTCGGAAAAAATCAATACTTTCGCGTCTGCCAACATCTCACAACATACGGGACATTGGTCAAGGTCAGATACAAAGAAAATTAATAATATCAAGTTAGAAATATGGTCGAGCATAAAAAGTCGTATGAAACTCGCCTATAATGGTAATTAAGAAGCTCGTATGAAAATTATGAAACTCGCTTGCGCTGGTTTCATAAATATCCATACTCGCTTCTTAATTACCTTCATTATAGGCTCGTTGTATAATGTACTATTATTGTCATGTCTCAGGTCTTCTACAGAAATTAGGGGTTACATTATACAGTGAAAATAATTGGCGCTTATTTGTAGACAGTTCTAAGCGCAGTCTGAAGTGTGTTCTACTACATAATGACATAGTAATAAATGTGTTATATAACAATCAGTTTATGATTGTATGTGTTTACGTTTGTACAACTGAAGAAATTTAGACTATATTACAATTTAATGTTTATTAATCAACTAATTTTAAGAGAGTTTATGACTGTATGTGTTTCAGTTTCTTAATTATAGTTTGATTGTGTTTGTATAACTAATGTGTATTAATTTATTATGTATGCATACTTGTGTTATAGAGAACGGCTTTTAAGAAGTGTTACTTATGGGTGCTGTAACTGTTTTTTGTAAGTCTCAAATTGATGCCTGATGTTTGCTTTGCAATCGCAATATCTATATTACGAATTGTTTATGTTTAGTTTACATTGTGCAAGATAGTTTATTTTCCTTTTCCATTTGTCTTTATGCTTATTTTTTTTTTGTGTAAAACTATAGCCCTACCATACATATGTAAAATAGGGCAACCCCCCCCCCCCCATTGGAGATACAATAATAATAATGTGTGTTTCAGTTTGTATTACTGAAGAAATTTAGAATATATTGCAATTTCATGTTTATTAAACAGCTAATTTTAAGAGAGTTTATGACTATATGTGTTTCAGTTTGTATTACTGAATAAATTTAGAATATATATTGCAATTTAATGTTAATTAATTAGCTAATTTTAAGAGAGTTTATGACTGTATGTGTTTCAGTTTGTATTACTGAATAAATTTAGAATATATTGCAATTTAATCTTTATTGACCAGCTAATTTTAAGACAGTTTAATCAAATATCTCTCCACATAAGCTTACGCTATGCGGTAAATAAGAAGCAATGAAAATTGAAATATTGACATATCGTTGGCTCAGAACCAGACTGTTCCAAGTCCATTTTAATATTTTTTTTTTTTCAGGAGAGCTATTTTAAGCTCCTAACATTCAAAGCTTTATGAAACAATTTTGAATAGCTTCATAGCAAACTTATGGAGAGAAATATTTACAACTTTGTTCAATTCATATATGCAGACAAGAACTGGAACACAATGAAACACAGATTTCTTTCTTATAAAAAGTTGGACTTAGAACAGTCTGGTCCTCAGCCATCGATATGTCGATTGCAAAAAAACCAGACCTTTCAGAAAAAAAAAAAACTAACCTCAGATCTGAAATCAGCACCTATAAATTAGTTACTAACAGCTATTAGTAGAAATGCAACAAACAATTTGTTGGCCAGTGTAATAAGAAGAATAATAATAACATGTAATACATTTTGATTATTTGCTTATTAAAACATAGGACATAGTAAATTGCTTTAAATATTTTAAGAAACAAACCGTTAATAATGTTCTTCAACAGTGTATGAATTATAAATGTAAAATGTTCGATTGCAGATTAATAGAATAATATTATCTTCCCACAAGAGGTGCGACCCTTGAAGCGATAATTTTCAAGTAATACTAGATATACGTTAAGTAGCGTGAACCTCAGGTCATGTTGTAAGTTCGACGGAAAACCTTTGTTCACAAACACAACAAAATAAAGGACGCATTTCCAATACCAGGAGAGGTCAGAACATCTCAATTAAACTGCTGGGAATCGAACTTCAGTTAGCTGTACTTGTAATAAGAAACACTACTACTTGATCCACAGCGGTATATTATATATATATATATATATATATATATATATATATATAGTACAATGGCAGGATCCTCGATTTGGCGTTATTCGCCCCGTCTCTACTAGCGACCTCGTGGATGTAGCTAGTGCCGAGAAGTGTAGACCAATTAGTTCGTCAGAGACTATACAGAATGCACCACAGGCAGTGGCTTCACATTACACTCGTAATGAATAATGATGCTGGAGAATTGTTGGGATGTCAAAGGGGAACCGAAGTACCTGGAGAAAACCCTTGTGTTGCCTGGACACAGTGCTTGCTGAACCCAAGTTATAAGTTCAGAGAGAAAAGGGACTTGAACAAGGGCCTCTGGTTTATAAGCCAACGCGCTAACACTGAATCACCGTGGAGATTAAGGTAAGAATATGTGAAGTGCGTAAAGAAAATATGTATTCAGTACATTAGGCTGTTATAGTTACTTATGGTTATTCTTATAAAAGTTAGGGCTACAATAAATGTACCGTTGGTTAATTATGTATTTATGTTCTTCGTGTTTAATGTAATTTCTTAAACATAATGTACAGGACAAAATAAACTTAAAATTAAAATTTAAATGATGCCTCTCCTGCTGAAGATAGACTAGACGGTGGTGTTATTGTACACAATTCCTGATGGTAATCTAAAATTAACTAATTAACAAGCAACGCTGCAAGGCGCCAGTAGCAGTACGAGGTAAAGCGGTGTTGTCTAATCAATGCATACATAGACATATACACATACACACATGCAGTAAAAAAATCGGCCCGTGTTGCAAAGCTGTGAAGTGAAAATATAAAACGTGTTTTTCTGTAGAATATATTTCTGTGTTTCGAGATTATCGTACAACAAAAAAAATTAAGAGAATATATCGTTTTGAAATTTAAGACTTCCATGAGTATTGTAATTTTTTACAGTTTCAAAATTGAAGCACTGAGATCAAAAACGTCATTTTGAGAAAAAAGAAAAGGCATCATGTTTGCTTCAACCCCTTGCTTTTACTATTGTTACCTGCATTCGGCCACATCTACTTGTTCCACAGAGTTATTTTCTTTAGAAAAAAAAACGTATAGTAAAAAATAGGTATGAAAACTGCCGACATGTCTCCTTTTTGATCTAAAGAAACAGACTTTCATAAAAATAGTAAAAAATTAAGAAATTATAATCGTTTTTTTAAATTTATTATATTACTATTGTTACATAAATGCCAAAGCGCAAAATTATACATATATATAATTATATTGTGAAAAAGATATATATATATATTTATAAGTATATATATATATCTTTTTCACAATATAATGTAATCATCACGTGGATAGGTTATTCACCTTGCTATTAGAGGGTTATAACAAGGGGAATAACCTATCCACATGATCATTACATCATATTGTGAAATATATTATAAACACGATGACATCTCAGCACCACAGTATTCAATTGGCTCATCTTCAATGCTCCATAACTCCCTCTCATAATCTTGGAATACTGGGAATTTTATGTTTAACATTGAATTTAGAAGCGCATGCATGAAACACTTTGTTAGAAAAAGGAGAACAGTCGTTTACAAGTCCCATTTTTCAAATTAACGCTAGAATTGTACAAGTCTACACCTGTGTAGTAACGGTTAGCGCGTCTGACCGCGAAAACCGGGTGACTCGAGTTCGAATTCCGGTCGCGGCATGTTAGTACCTGAGTAAGGTTTTTTTCCGGGGTTTTCTCTCAACTCAATACGAAAAACTGCTGGGTAACTTTCAGTGTTGGACCCCGAACTCATTTCACCGGCATTATCACCTTCATTTCATTCAGACGCTAAATAATCTGAGATGTTGATATAGCGTCATAAAATAATCCAATTTAAAAAGAAATCTACAATGTTTCACGCCAGTGACAACTTCCATTTTTACATTAAACGATGAAGAGTATCTCATATAATATGGGAGAACTCTTAACTCAGTTACCCCAAAATTGATGACAAGTCCCGTTTTTTATCTCAGAGCCTCAATTCTATCGATACTGAAACTTTCCAGACTTTTCAAATGCCTTTCGGCACGGCGCTATGTTTACTGTAACACGTTTGTGACTCTTGAGCGTTCCCATAATCAGTTGAGACCAATGTGAACACAACGGAGAAAACAAAGGTCATACCACTGAATTTGAAACAGGTCCGCAACATTGTAGAGGTAATATTAAAAAAGGCGATGATTAAAATATAAAAAAATACAGCTCAGTAATATTCCATTAGCGTGATTCTGTGGTGTCTTGTATTTAAAACTTCGAAGTGTAAATTATAACCGGAGTATGTTCTATAATGTTCGCGTTCCATTTATGGCAATTATTTATGACAATCCACTTTCAGACGCGATGAGACTATAACATGGCTGTAATGGGGATTACAATGCACTCTACTGACTAAGAGTGGACTAAAATATATAATAGCCTATAGGTTTATTTTATTACATACACAAAAAATGAATACATGGCGTACGATCAGGAAATAAATGTGATGTTTCACATCACATGGAATACAGAACAAAGATAATGTTTACCGGTTATGCTCAAAGAATATTTGTATATACGGACAAATGTTTTGCCTTTCAGTTACCATTTTCAGCACACTTCTACCGGTCATTCAATTACTCAGTCAAACGATGAACCACATTTTTTTAGTATTGAAGATCCTCTACAAATTCACGAATTTTGAAAATCACCAGTTTCAACTAGATTTTGAAAAAAAAAAGCCTATTTATAACTAAAAACAAAAAAAAAATCTATCACAGTTTTATATATGACGAGTTTAATGTTTCAATACTTCCAAGGGCGCTTCGACACCATGGAAGAGCCGTTGGAATGGATCCAATGCTGCTTCGTCATCTTGGCGGTATGAACTTGGAATGGGGGAGAGTAGGAAGTCCCCATTGGGTGAGCGAGTGAGGGGTCACATGCCGCCGGTAGGGTGGTACACCCTCATCCTCATTCATCCCATAACATTCGGGGTGCACAATCGACCTCAATATGGGCGACGTCGTCTTAACCCGCCCGTAGCCACAGTGACCTAACCTAACCTAACCTAACGTTTCAATAATCAGTTAAGTGACTTACATCCTAGATCATATATGTAAGAGATAACTCCTCGCTACGTTAAAATCGGCAGCACTTTGAAGAGAACAACCGCCAGGATCGCCACCCGTCCGCCGTAAACAAACACGAGATGGCAGCACAGTCGCTAATGTAATTCAAATGGGAATTATGACGTAACAACTAGATGGCAGCGTAGTAAACCTGACAAAAGTTGTTAACCTCAAAGCCTATAAGCCCGATATATCTGTTACATATATGATCTAGGCTTACATCTACATTTTTAATCTCGCAACGCCTCGTTTTGTCTTCAGATGAACAAAAAGTGACAAGGGATTTCTGAAATTCCGTAGATTGCGTGAAAGTCCTTATTCTTGGCATGTAGACCAAAATAAGTTCTTGTTCTTATCACAACCTGTTGATCACATTACCACATTTATACTTAATGTTCGTGAATTATTAGGTACTAGCTGAAAGCACCCGGCGTTGCCCGGGTTGTCCTTTTTGCTTCTTTTTTTTAATTCATCACGTGCCTTACTTTCAAATGTGTTTTAATTTGTATGTATATATGCTGTATATATAATTATATATATGTTTATTTATTTGTTCTGGCGTAGTTAAGGCCAACATTAAATGAATTAGCATTGTCTTGAAGTTTAGCAAAACAAAAACACACCCCTCAATTCCTATAGGCCCACTTAGCATTGTATTAATGTTGTACAGGTCTTACATTTTATCTCTGCCGGTCAGTGACTGTTAAATTTAGGTGGCTATCTTAGTCATGAAAGTTAATGTATTAAAAAGCATTACAACCTTTCTACCGTCTCCTTTCCTCCCCTTCAAATGTGACGTTGCACAGAGGCAGAGATAAAATAATTATAAGATATGTACATTGATTCTGTAGCTGTGCATTTCTCGTAATTTTATGTCTGTGTGTGCTTTCGCTTGAATTTCAGAGACAGCTGACGATAGACAGAGAATTCCCTTGTTTCCAGCCTGAACCCGTTGGGGTGTCATCGAGAGCCAAAATGTATCTCTTTATCGGTCGTACCAAAGATTCAATATATACATAGATATATAATTTAATTTATATTGGAAGATTTTTTACCCGTTGACGCCTGTACGCCTATTTTTTTTAATGTGTCTTGAGAAACTGTATGTCACAAATTCAGAACATATTATATTAATTCTTATTTCATACACAGAATACAGATGCAATATAAACTCGTAATAAGTCATTTTTCAACATAAAGACTAATATTCTGAGAGATATATACAGTTTTTTTTTTTTTTTTTTTTTTTTTTTTTTTTTTTTTTTTTTTTTTTTTTTTTTTTTTAGAAATTGTTATTTCTACAACGCATAACATACATACCACATTGGCAACGTGATTTTATAGTCAGAATTTCGGAATAATACATTTTCGGACATGAACAACAATATTTTGAGGGACGTATATTTTGGAATTAATGCAGTATTATTTTCAGTCGCCTTACATACATTCACATACTACATTAGCAGTATGACAAAAGTATCATTGAATTGCTTTTTGATGTATATAAAATCTTTCTTTTTTTGTACTTGCTTGTATAAAATATAGTTGAGAATGTGAAAAACAAGGAGTTTTTAATTAATGTCTGCAACTATGAGTGACTGTCCTTGAGCTTAATTTTTAATATGGCCAATACAAATACTAGTCGCACTCAAATTGCTGTTATTTAAAATCGAAAGGCATGTTAGTGGGTAACATTGGAATGCGTGGGATAAAAACATCTTTTTTCGTTTTGCCAGTTAATATTGTCACTTCTTACGTTTTGAATGAGTTTTTTCACACCAATTCTTGTTCCATTACATAATTTTTGTGGGTCAATATTTCGCAATAGTACTATTGGTGATTCAGTATTAAGTGTTAAATTATATGGTAGGAATCCTTGTGATTTCAAGGAATTCAAGAATTCAGTTGGGTAAAACGCAGTCTGCTCACTATCTACAACTGTATCTAGAAATTCATAATACGGTCCAAGATTGCTTAAAGATACTTATTGCATGGATTATCTAGTTTTAGCCTTCATGATGTATATCAACAATGTATTAATGTAGCCTATGTTCTTCTCCTGGTTATGAAGGTTAAATGTGCAAACTTTGGCACATATCGGTCAAAGCGTGTAGATTTCTATAGAGAACATACACACATTCAATTTTATATATTAAGACTAGCTGAAAGTACCCGGCGTTGCGCGGGTTTTCCTTTCTGCTTCTATTTTTAATTGAACTGGTTATTAAATTTTCGGAAATCTCGAAAACCCAACTATAGACAACCATAACAAATTGTCTTTACTAAGCTTTCCTCGTCCGTAAAGATGAATCTTTACTTAACTTCACTTACAAGAATCAATGCACTCCTTAGCCAAATGCCTGCCAGGATTAACTAAATTTAAAACAATTTTAGATCAGGCACCGAGAAGAAAACATTTCATCATGTGCTTCACATTTAATTTTTTTTTTAATTTATATATTTATTTGTTTTGTTTATTTATGTATTCTGGTGTAGATAAGGTCATTAGGCCTTCTCTTCCACACCGCCAGAAATACAAATAAAATAATAGAAAAATGAAACTACAGTATAAACTAAGTAAAACCCAACGAAAATATATACAGGCTACAGTCACACAACCTTTAAATAAGTTAACATTGTCTTGAAGTTCAGCAAAACAAAAACACACTCTTCGATCTCTATACGCCCCCTTAGTGTTGACTCAATGTTCTACGGATCTTACATTTTATTTCTGTCGGTCAGTTACCGCTAAATTTCAAGTGCCTTATCTTAGTCGTGGCTGTCAGCGTATTAAATAATTTTTCTGCCGTCTCCTTTCCTCCCCACCACAAATGTGACGTTGTACTGAGGCAGAGATAAAATAATTATAAGATCTGTAAATTGATCTGAAGCTGTGCTGACATACATTTCACGTAATTTTATGTCTACGTGTGCTTTCACTTGAACTTCAGAGAGCTGACGGTAATTAGGGAATTTCCTTGTTCCCAGTGTGAATCCGTTGGGGTGTCATCGTCAGCCAAAATTTATCTGTCTATCGGTCGTACCAAAGAATCGATATATACATATATAAGTCAGTTTATATTGGAAGATTTTTTACCCCTTGACAGCTGTACGTCCGCTTATATCATACCCGGGCTTTTTAAATATGACTCGAGATATTACATCTAACAAATTCAGAACATATTAAATATATTGCTTTTTATTTTATATACAGACTGCAGATAGAGTATAATTTTGCAAGAAGTCAACATACTGTAAATAATAATATTCTGAAAGACATATGTTATAGAAATGAAGTGACTGTTCTTTCCACACACTTAACATTCTACACTGGCAACATGATTACACAGATAGAATTTCGCAATAACACATTATTGGACACGGACAATAATATTTTGAAAGATACGTATTTTAGAATTAATATAGTGTTATTTTCAGTGGGCTTACGTATATTCACATACTACATTAGGAACATGACAAAAGTATCATTGATATGCATACACTTCGTTTTTCCCTCTTTTGTATAAAGGTGTATATATGTTTAGGTGTGCTCACTCGAAAGCAAGTTACGCAATTTATTTACAATGTGAAAAACACTGAGTTTTTAAGTGAATGCCTGCAACTTTGAGCGACTTTCTTTGAGCTTTATTTTACTACGGTCATTACGAACGCTAGTCGCATTGAAATGGCAGTTGCTTAAAATCGAATGGCACGTTACTGGCTACCATAGGAATATGTGGGATAAAAAATATTTTCCTTTCGTTTTGCCAGTTAATATTGTCACTTCTATTACGTTTGGCATGAGTTTTTTTTTCACACCAATTCCTGTTCCATGGCATAATTCTTGTCGGTCAGTATTTCGCAAAAGTATACTGATTCAATATTAAGTATTAAATTATGTGTTTGCAATCCTTGTGATTTCAAAGAATTTAAGAATTCAGTTTGATAAAACACAGTCTGCTCACTATCTACAACTGTCTCGAGAAACATATAATACGGTTCTGTACTGCATAAGGATACTTATTGCATGAATTGCCTTGATTTTGGCCTTCATGATGTATCTACAATGTTATTTTATATCGTATTGCTTTTTCCATGGTCTCATGAAAGTCGATATTGAATACAACAGACAATAATAAAGAACAATTGACTGTAGAAGATTGCATTTAATATTAGACATTAATATTTGATCATATATATTTTTATTTTCGTTATCTTTTTAATTAATTTAACTTCCATTTGACCGATTTTAATGTAGCCTATGTTCTTCTCCTGGTTATGAAGGTTAAATGTGCAAACTTTGGCACATATCGGTCAAAGCGTGTAGATTTGTATAGAGAACATACACACATATACATACCCACATTCAGTTTTATATATTAAGTTATAGCTACTTACTACTTCTTGCAAAATTGTTTGTCATTACTTTGTACGTTGCAGTCACACTCCCTTACATGTAAATAATTCTCCATACATTTTACATACCAGGTGCCCCGGGTTCGAATCCCGGTCGGGGCAAGTTACCTGGTTGAGGTTTTTTCCGGGGTTTTCCCTCAACCCAACATGAGCAAATGCTGGGTAACTTTCGGTGCTTGACCCCGGACTCATTTCACCGGCATTATCACCTTCATTTCATTCAGACGCTAAATAACCTAGATGTTGATACAGCGTCGTAAAATAAACCAATAAAAATATAAAAAAAAAACTTTTCACGACGTTTTTGTTTTACCGGTCCACTATTTTAACTTTCATTCTTGCCACCAGCGTGGCTCAGTCGGTTAAGGCGCTTAATTGCCGGTTGAAGTTACGCTCTGGCGAGAATTCGATCCCTTCTTTGGCTGATTACCTGGTTGGGTTTTTCCGAGGTTTTCTTCAATGCAAGGTAATCTATGGCGAATCCTCGGCCTCATCTCGCCAAATACCATCTCGCTATCACTAATTCATCGACGCTAAATAAGCTAGTAGTTGATACAGCGTCGTTAAATAACCAACCAAAAAAATTTCATTCCTTTTTTTTTACTTCCATTAAGCACTCATATACTCTGCTTGAGACTTTTTCGCTTCCATAACACATCAATAGCGATTCATGTAAAAGTTATCAATTTCGACTACCTCGTATAAAACTTAGGTATATATTGAATTCTTCCATTTTTCTAATTTTGATTACCCAATCTCTCTTGTATAAGTGCCGACATCTAGCTTGCAATTGCACGGTCTACTGTTATTTCATCAGCATATGACATCACCATTTACTTTTATACAGATTTCACTTGGAAACTGCCATCTATCGGCTGATTCAATAACGAAAGTAAAGGCGCTGTCCCCACAATAGATTTTAGGAACTTCATCTTACACAAAGAGTGTTACACATTTTTCCTGTTCATTGGCAGAATACAGGGGTTTCACGTGAAGAAAAGGGAGAATAGAGTACCCTGGTCGTCGGGATCGTTATAAATTTCTAAATTCGCTTGCCCCATTGTCTGGGGTCTAATAATGTCATTGCTTTCTCCCTTTTTGAGAACGATGTCTTATAATGTTATGATATAAATAATCTACGCTAGCAGTGCAATAATTTAGTAAATAGTTTTCGTGAAAGAGAACACACATTTTCATATAATATGGTTAATTTTGTTTCCGTATTTTCTTATCTTTGTTCAGGCACCATTATCTAGGACATAGCTACTACAACATTCGATTAAAATGTTATACAGTCTTATATATTTCTATGAAGATATTGTTATAAATAATTCTCTATAATTCATAATGATGCGTAAGGAAATAGATAACATTAATGATATAGTTTACTTCCTATGAATATATCAACTTTCCTGATCCTTGATATGCTGGTGATATGAAATTCATATCCGACGTGGAACGGACAAATTTGTCTCAAGCTATTCCCATTCATAGACATGATAATTTTCCATGCTAGTCGGGAGGAGTACATCCCTATGCACCACGATCTGAGGTCTATTGTGCGCCCCTGGGATGAGTTGTAGCTCAACGACCGCACCCACGACGAACCGACCTAACCCCCAATACCTCACGAACAGTCCCGCCATTCCTCTAAGTCCGTGTACCATTCCACCCCAACAGCCCCCACATTCCCCCCTCAAACGGTCGGAGGTGTACGCCACACCTCCCGTCTGGCCAACGGTCTGAGGTGTAGACCACCCCTCCCGTCGGCAGGGGAGTGAATTCCGCTGCTGGATCACCAACTACCACGCTTTGGCATATCCATGGAGGCCGGCCGAGAGCGTCAGGAGCTTCGGAGGGCCGCCGCAGACGTGATCTGAAAACCAAGAAGACAACCGGAATGATAAGGAAAGGATGAGGGGGGGGAGAAAGTGGCGAGAATGAGTGTGTTCCATACGCCTGATAAAGTTACCTGATATTCATCTATAGGAGTAAGGGAAAAACCCCGAAAAACCTCACCCAGACAACTCGTCCCAAGCGGGGAATCGAACCCTGGCCCGCTAGGTCCGGGAGCGAACACGCTACCACGAGACCACAGCGGTGGACATTTCTAGTATTAGTCCCTTTCCGAACAACGAAAACCTAAGAATTGCATTTACCATTAAAACTCTTCGCTCTCGTTCTTCTTTGAAGCCACTGTCATAGTGAGATATAGACATCGAGTCCAATACGAAAATGTCGAAATAATTCCTATCGCATAATATAATAGTTAATTGTGTCACACCTTACAATTTATTACCGTCAATGTCGTTAATATTCAGTTAAGTACTTATGATCGTCTTTGTGCTGTACTGAAATCTAAATGAGTCAAAATCGTACAGTTTAGATAGAAAAAAACTCTTCTAGGACGTAAAGCTCGAAAGTCGTTGCATTTACAGTACGTAAAGCAAATCTGCTGTTTCAATAATCTCATGTCAGAATCCATTGGCCGTCTATTGTCCATGTTTACATCGAAACCATTTGCCTGTCATCCTTTACCTTCTCATTAACTTTAAATAATTTATATAGTTGGAGATATTGTTGAGTAAAAATAATCAGTCAGTAACTCAGCCCATTCAATTAATTAACCAATCAATCGGCCAAAGAATCCTTGAATTTTTCAAACACGCTTCCATTCGTTTGTTGAATTGAAATGATAAAAACGCATTCTGCACGCTTTTGAAATTTATTTATAAGGCTCTATTATATGTATTAAAACTTACGAACTGTAAGATTTACCAACTGGAAAGGTAATTATTACAGCTGGAATGTAGACGAAAAATGTAGGGAGTGCTTTAGGAAGTTCCCCCCTTCTCCGATAAAGTCATTAGCCTAAGACATGAGTACAAATTCTTCCGTTAACTAACATTCGGACTGTCAGTGAGTGTAATTATCAATCCTCAATATTTTGTTAAGTACGAAATTTATAAACATGGTGCTCTTATTATTATTTTTTTAAATATTGACTTTAAGCTTCTTTAGTAAAATAAAAGGTTTTCTGAATTAACTCATTTCTGAATTCTACAACTTGTTCTTAATATTATAGGAGACCAAAAATTAATCTTTACGTAAATTCTTCGAGCAACAGTGCATATTACTGTGGAATCCCGGCCACCAAGTCACTCAATTGAGTGCGCTCCTTGTATAATGGCAGTTGACTTAATATAAATGTCAACATACATGTCTAACATTGAGTCAGGCCACAAAGAGAAGAACATTGAAGGAGAGGGATTCGATCCGTGGGTTGAACTTCGGCGTAGCTCAATGATTAGAGCGCTTAGTACGTAGAACCAAGGACCCAGGTTCGATCCCCGGCGCCGGAACGAATTTTTCTCGTATAATATTAATTGTTACCATAACAGATATATTCTGTAGAACCAAAAATTAATCTTTACGTAGATTGTTCTTCTTAGCAAATGTTTTTTCAGCCATAATATCTTCGGAAGACATTTACTATGAAAGCACTAAATAAAAAAAAAAGAAAAATTAAGAAACTAATGTGTAACTTCCTTTCATTAAATTTGCATATATGGAAACTTAAAAAACAACTGAAAATGAACATTACACCAGGTTTAATGAGATCAAATATGCAGTGCATTTCAGTAGGTAGCTACTGTCATCTTAGGTAAATGAAAGGAGAAATTAACAATCTTCCCACATTTTCTGTTGTTTCTATTCCAACTCACATAACTTGTTCGACATCTACTTGTAGGATATAGTGAAGAACTATTTACAGAACATGGGACGGGTTATAGTAGGAGGAATAAGAATAAATTGCATTAGATTTTCTGATGATACGGCGTTGTTAGCAGAAGAATAGAAGATACTAAGGGATATGCAAACTGGAGCTAAATGACAGCTGCGAGCAGTATGGTATGAAGATAAATGCAAAGAAGACAAATATCAGAGTTGTAGGAAGAAAAATTAGACAGTGGACAGCTTGGGGTATACTGTAAGCAGTAACGAACTGCTGCCAGGAAGCCAAAAGGAGAATAGCAATGGCAAAGGAAACTTTTAATAGAAATAAGACATCTGGAAAAAGAACTAAGGAAGAGACTAGTGAAGTGCTTTGTGTGGAGTTTGGCATTGCATGGGGCAGAAAATGGCCATTACAAAGGGAAGAAAAGCGACTAGAAACATTTGAAATGTGGATATGAAAAACAATGGAGCGTGTGAAATGGACAGACAGAATAAGAAAGGAAGCTGTGTTGGAAAGAGTGGGTGAAGAAACAAATGATGCTGAAACTGATCAGGAAGAGAAAAAGAAATTGGTCGGGATACACTGCCTACTGACGGATACACTGGAAAGAATGGTGAACGGGAGAGTAGTTCGGTACAGAAGAAGATATGAGATGATCGACGACATTAAGATATAGGGATCATATGCGGAGACTAATAGGAAGGCAGAAAATAGGAAACATTGTAGAACTCTGATTTTGCAGTGAAAGGCCTGTCACTTGGCAGAATAGTATGTATGTATGTATGTATATATGTTTGTATGTATGTATGTATGTATGTATGTATGTATGTATGTATGTATGTATGTATGTATGTATGTATGTATGTATGTATGTATGTATGTATGTATGTTATGTAATGTGACTTATGTTCGTATATAATAAAAAATTGATAATATTATTATTATTACATTATTATTATTATTATTATTATTATTATTATTATTATTACTATTAATACTACGCTTATGTTGCAACGCATGTATGTTCGTACATGCCGTGAGTCTCCGAAATATTACACCCTACCTACGCAGCATGGACAACGCTGGCGTCATTTATTGAAAAAGTGTATTACATTAAACAAAAGTTTTCTGAATTTAGTAATTTCTGAAGTCTAAAAAGTTGTTTTTTCTTAGCTAGTATTTTATTTTGAATTAATTAAAAGAACATTTTTTAACGAAATATTTTTATCCCACAAATTGCATGTCAAAGCAATTTCCTAACAAAAATTTAAAATATTGTCGATTTCAACTTAGTCAAAGATGGTATAGAAATTTTTGTGAATTATACGAAGAAAATTACAGAATGTCTATCAGACGCCCCAGATAACCATTTAATAATTAATTTTGCTCATTACATTCTAAATAACTATTCATAAAACGACGCTGTGTTTCCACTGATATTATGGGATAAGCACACCATCTATTGACAATATCTCGTACCATTAATGGCGCCGAAAGTTTCAATAGTTATTTTTAAAGATATTTCTATGCACCAAAAGCATACGTTCATTTACTAATTGAGGCACTGAAAAAATTAGAGCTTGAAAAGTACTCGAAAATAAATAAATATAGTAGTCGAAGAGAAATGTCTATCAGTGAAAAAAAAAATTGTAACAGAATATTTAACTAAGCAGGCCTGCAAAGAAAATGAAGTCACATGTCAAAGCGAGTCTAAACAATCATTATCGGCACCTTTTTAAAGTATTGTTACTATTCAGTTTAGAACATTTAGATAAATAAACCTTGAACAGCACGTATGACATATTTTGCACTGAGTGCTAAATTCGGTGAAGCGGGAAGGAAAATGTGTCCTTCTGATGCAGTTTACTGTGCGATTTTGAACCATAAAAAAAGTTAAGATGTGTGCTTATGATCACTGCTTATAGACTTAAGACATGGGACCATTATGATAAGATGATCACTGTCAAGACTAACAATCAAGTTTCTGGTTGGCCCTAATTTTTTCAGGAGAAGATGTTCCTCATTCTGCTCCAATAAGTCACTCCTGTCTCTAGACCATTCTTGTGACCAATCGAAATCGTCCTAGACGTGCATTTAGGCAGTTTCTAAATCTTTCCTAAGACGTTATAGAGTTAATTGAAAGCTATTTGAAAGAAATATTTAACTCTCATGTTCTATTTTAACTTCAACGACTCCTTACACACAACTTCTCTTCACCCTCGTCGCTTGAATCCCTCCCTGTCAGGAATAATAATTAGAGACAAAGCCTTGCTGATCCTCCATAACAGAGATTATCTCCCGTTCTCACTTCAGTCGTCAACAATTGTAGGAGGAACTGCACAGTCCAATAAAATAGGCTTAATTTCTCAGCTGATAATGGAAGGAAAGCCTGCTGAGCCTTAATAGAGAATGATAATGGAAGGAAATATCTTCGTTATTTTCCCGTGTGTGAAACCACAGGTCAACTCTAACTGTCCGTTCTTAAATTTCCTCCCAGAACATCCTTTTTATCTATAGCAGTGGTCGTCAGCACTCGCTGAAATGTACAAAGGGTAAGCGGAGCCGTCCCGTGTGCCCCGTCGTGTAGCAGGAAGAGGTAGAGAGCACACCCGCTAGTAACTGAGAGTGCACCATGGTGTACTGTGTTCTCCGCGGGTAAGGGACGCTAGCCCCAGAGTGCTCTGTGCTGACGACCGCTGATCTATAGCATGAATAAATGCTGGAGTAAGCGGTAGCATCGCGATTAAGGCCTTACGCAGCAAGCCGCGTGTTTGATTCCAGTTCGGGTCATGGTCATAGCGGACAAACGCCTAGTGTGATGGTTCGGGGCGCCATTGAACAGCAACCGCTACATTAGGGAGGTTTTGGAGCCTAAGGTACTGCCCCTTCTTCAGGCAACTCTACATGGCACATTTCAGCAGGACAATGCCGCCCGGCCACATGTGGCGAGGATTGTGCACGGCTTCTTCGAAGAACGGCGGATATCACTGCTTCCCAGGCCTGCACGTTCCCAAGACATGTCGCCCATTGAACATGTCTGGGATATGATTGGTCGAGAACTTGTTCGTCATGGTCCTCCAGCACCTATTCTCGACGCTTTGTGGACTCCCATACAAACTGCGTGGAGGGTATATTTCCCAGGAACATATCCAGGATCTCTTTGATTTCATGCCACGACGCTTAGAGGCTCTGACTGCAGCGTATGGAGGCTTCACACTATACTGGACTCTCATGGTCACAGATCAGGTACAGTTCAGGTACAATTCTAATAATTTGTGTATTGTCATATACCTAATCTGTGGTATCAATTTTATTTCAGTCAGATGTATCCTTCTTGGTGTTGCAATTTCCACAAACATTAGTGTATATTCGTGAACAAAGTGGATTCATAATAGACAAATAGAATATTACACTAGGTATCTGAATGACGCTTTCTTCACATGTCTTCATTACCCAATTTTCCATAATTCTCAGTCTCCCTTGTCGTCTACTACTTCATCACACCACGCATGGAGCAAATGACCATAGCAACTGCTACAATGTCTGGCAACGTCTGGGTGTTCAGGTGTGGCATAATGATGGAGATATTTTTTTCTGACTACGTAGTCATTTATAGCTCTATAAACAAACTGAAATTCTGAATTTTGCCTTCCCGTTTGCTCCTAACAGCACAAATATCAGTTTTATTTCAATGCCGAGCATATTTTTCCATTCTGCGTACAAATGTCTTCGCATTTTAATGAGCGAGTGCATAGAGGCCAATATAAATATATTAAAAGGGTTGGAAACATTTTTTTCATGCCGACGAGAACACAGACTGCTATCAGTATATAATCCATGAGCGCTGTCATGCGTCACTTTCGCTAAGTACTTCAAACAAAAACTGCCTGTATTTCACGCTAATTATACACGCCTGCTTTTCAAATATTAAGCAAAAATTAAAAAGAAAGAGTATGATGATAGAGATATTTCTAAAAAAAAAAAAAAAACGCTAGAGCGAAACAGTTTTGTATTGCAGCGTCCAAACGCGCAAAAATTCTTATTCTAGTGTATTCCATCAGCTACATGTAAAACTAAAGGTTAGAATGTGTGCTTCAATTTGGCTAGCATTAATTTTTATGAAACAAGGACATATCATTTTACACTAATCACCTGTCAATTATAGCTTAAATGTTTACTGCACCAAATGATATACTGCAGTACAGATTTTGTGTTACATAGATTTCACAAGGCAGTTATGTTTCTTTCTTTACTGGATAATGTTTAATCAGTTCTATTTCTATCTCTAATGACGTGTTATTTAAATATTCCGTTGTATACTCTGGAAGAATTTTTCGACACCACCATTTTCAGCACATTTCTAAATATTCAAATTCTGAAATGTTCTACAATTTTAAAGTTATCAAGCTCAAATTTTTCCGCGTGATTTGTAAAATTTTGTTTATTAACTAGAGTATCGGATCTTTTTTTTTTATTAATTTTCAGTAATAAAAGACAAAATCTATAGAATAGGTACCAAATAAAAGAAACTTTAACATTTTTTGTTGAGCAAGTTAATATTTTCCATACATCTTGATTACAAAACTTTTAACACTGTATCGCTTACGAATTAGAGATGAACAAATCTAAATGCCGCTCTCGCTCGCTGTATGCGTTGCAATTGTCTTTCGAGTCTCGTCTCGTAACTCTCATGCATTCGAGTCTTCCTCATCATTCTCGTAATAGCAGCGTGGAAAGATTCCGTAACTTCGAATAACATACATCATTGAAATAAATAACATTAGAGATGTTTATTTTATAGAAAAATACAAAAAAAAAAAACAGTGTCATAGTTACCAAATGTTCTGGTTCTATTATCAGATATACCTAGGATGTCATAATAGAAAGAAATCTCAAAATAAATTTGCATTTCTGAGAAACATAAAACATAACGTTAAATAAAGAGTTAATTTTTTTTTACTTCAGATTGTACATTTGATGTCAAAGATACGAAAAAATCCTAGTATTTAATAAGGGCCTAAAGATTAAATAAAGATTGGGGAACGGATTATTATACACTGAAAGGTAGAGATGAAGTTTCAAATAGGCTACTTGATTGTTTATAGATATATATTTTTTTTATTTTAGTAGGTTATTTTACGACGCTTAATCAACAGTTTAGTTATTTAGCGTCTGAATGAGATGAAGGTGATAATGCCGATAAAATGAGTCCGGGGTCCAGCACCGAAAGTTACCCAGCATTTGCTCATATTGGGTTGAGGGAAAACCCCGGAGAAAACCTCAACCAGGTAACTTGCCCCGACCGGGAATCGAACCCGGGCTACCTGGTTTCGCGGCCAGACGCGCTAACCGTTACTCCACAGGTGTGGGCTTATAGATATATAACAGTTGCCAAAACAGATAAAAGTTCAGTCTGGTATAAACTACTGTAGCGATTCAAGCCTGTTTGACGTTCGAGAGTTGACAACTCCCGATGTCTTGAGAGTTCGCTTAAGCAGTCAACGACGTAGGCAATACTGTCGTGAGGGTTTTGGCTTTCCGGGAGCTGTTACTCTTGCTTTCTCGATCGTTGTTCAACTCCTCTATCGTAATATATAAAATTGAATGTGGGTATGTATGTATGTATGTATGTATGTATGTATGTATGTATGTATGTATGTATGTATGTATGTATGTATGTATATATGTTCTCTATACAAATCTACACGCTTTGACCGATATGTGCCAAAGTTTACATATTTAATCTTCATAACCAGGAGAAGAACATAGGCTGCATTAAAATTGTGCAAATGGAAGTTAAATTCATTAAAATGATAAATAATAAAAGTAAATAGATCAAATCTTCATGTATAATATTAAAACGCAAAATCTTCTACAGTTAATTGTTTTTTATTATTGTCTGTTATATTCAACATCGACTTTCACGAGGCCTTGGAAATTTTAACACGAAATTAAATTACATTGTTGTTACAAATCATGAAGGCTAAAACTAGATAATTCATGCAATAAGTATCTTTACGCAGTCCAGGACCGTATTATGAATTCCTCGATGCAGTTTTGTAGATAGTGAGCAAACTGTTTTATACAACTGAATTCTAGAATTCTTTGATACTACAAGGATTGCTGCCACATAATTCACTTAATATTGAATAACCATTTTTTTTATTTATTTATCTAAACGATAACAGCTCCCTGTATTAACAGGCTGCCACAGAGACAGAGCATATTGAGCAATAGACAGTTGGAAGTATAAATAATATACATATGTTTAAGTTGAAGGAAGGAAGTCTTACAACAATGACAAGAAATGACTGAATAAATAAGCAGCTACTAATTAATTAGTTGAAGATCATTGTTGACCGTAGAGATGGTTGCGGAGTATAAATATTGATCCTCTCAGAGCTGCAAGAACGATGTCTTCAATTGCCTTCCTCTGTAGGCCGAAACGTTGCCAGGTCTGGAAGAAGAAACCGGGAATAGTTCCGCGCGCTCCAGCCATAAGGCCTATTACTTCAATTTGTTGTAGACCGTATTTGTCCATGAAATATGCAACGGTACGTACATAGATGTCGTTTTTTTCCCTATTTACATCTTCAGGTTGGCTCTTCTGTTTTTTCAAATCTAACGGTGGGATCGATGATGTAGCCATTGTTGTTATTTGGCGGGATGGCAATCATGTCTATTCTTCTTGTACTGCCATTGTCTGCCAGTCCGTGAACTTCTTCGAACACTTGAAAATTTATTGATCTAAACTGTTCGGCGATCATCGAATTCTATGGTGTCGTGAGTTACGGAGTACTTCACCGTGCGGACAAGAGCCCAGGACATGTGCAAGTGTTTCTGGCTCTCTGTGGCATCGCCGACAGAGGATGTTGTCCCGAGTCCTGCCCGGAAGGGAACGTACGGAAGACACGTGTGCAGTCATTTTAATAGCTTCGCACCACTCGCTAGAGGTTAGGCCTTCACGATGTCGTATTCAGGAATTCGCCGGAGTAAACTCGCTGTATAGCTCTACGCCAAGACCTTTCTGAGGTAGCTTAGCCCACTCCTCTAAATCCTTTTCTCGCAGTTTTTTCCTCATACGTCGAGCTTCATACAAACTGGTTCGTGGGTCTTTAATTACGTCGGATGTCTCGGTTAACTGCAAAGATTTGACGCATTCGGTGCTTTCAGGAAAGAGATCTCGAGTGGCTGTGACGTAGGGATTGGCTGACAGTGCGAGGACGCGACAAGTTTTGGCGTGCTGAAGATGGGCTTCCCACTCTGCTTTGAAGAGACCAAGACCTTTACACTTCATATCTGAATAAATCATATGGTCTGGCATGTCCGTTGGGAGCTGTAGAATTTGTTTGAGGGCACTTCTGATAAGTTTATCACTGTCTTGAAGAAACTTAATTAGGATTTTGTTCGGCTCCGCGGTCTGGAAGGGATAAATCAACGATGTACAGCTGTCAAAAGAAAAAGTGGCAGCTCTCCTGTATCAAAGTTCCCTTCGGGTATCTTCGCTACAATTCGGAGACAGGCGATGTTACATGTTGTTGGACCACGTTGCCTGATATCTACAGTTATAATTGAAGTATACTGTGTGTTATTCGATAGCATAATGGTAGCATTCAGGCGTCTTATTCATGAGGTCCTGCGTTCGACTACAACCTCGTGCTTTTTATGTCCTTTTTTGTTCTGTTTTTGAGAGAGACAAACTATACATAATGGCTCCTTTTTCTTTTATGATTATTTTAGTAATTAACATCAGGTTCATTAATATATTATGCCATGACTTTATCATTATCATTATGATATTGTGGCTGCAAATGGAAAGAAAAAAGATTTTATTCTCAATAAAATATCCTTCGTGGCATAAACATAACAAATTTACTGGCGTCGGCCTTAAAATATTCAAACAATTAAGCGTTCAAAAAACAAAACAAAAAGCCACAATTCAATATTTAGTCTATCTTCCTCTTATCTCGATCATCTCGCAGTAGAGTGAGCATGGAATTGACTAGTCTTTGCAAATAGCGACTGTTCTTAGACACGATATTCCAGGCATTCTGAACATACACACATAAATGTTCTGTCCATGGGCAGGTCTTTAACTGCAAACCCAGCAATCTCCAATCTTTCCTATTTTCTGCCTTCCTCTTAGTCTCCGCATATGATCCACATATCCTAATGTCGTCCATTATTCTTTTCAACCAGAGACCCAACCAATTCCTTTTTCTCTTTCTAATCAGTTTCAGCATCATTCTTTCTGCACTCACTTTTTCAAACACAATTTTATTTCTTATTCTGCCTGTCCACTTTACACGCACCGTTCTTCTCCACATCCACATTTCAAATGCTTCAATTCGTTTCTCTTCATTTCGTCGTAATGTCCATGTTCCTTCCCCATACAATGCCACACTCCACACAAAGCACTTCACTAGTCTCTTCCTTAGTTCTTTTTCCAGAGGTCCGCAGAAGATCCTTCTTCTTCTATTAAAAGCTTCCTTTGTTTATGTTTGCAGTTTTCTTAGGAAGGACAGGCCTAAATGCGGTAACATCCCGTTGCTTTCCGCACACCACAATCTCTTTCGCATTTTATTAAATTCCAAGGGGCCCAAGCGTGGAGATGAGGAGAGTGGATTTGACTAATTGGGCCCTCCGGACTTCACCGAAAGTCACGGCAAGGGTTAAATATTAATTCTATGAGGATGTTTGACCCGGTCAGAGACCGGGAAATCTCAATTAGCCTTTGCCCCCCGCATCCTGGACTAGCTTCTACGAATCATCAGAAGATCTTAGAGTGTGATTGGGCCAATTTTTCCAAAAATGTTTCCACACTTTTGCTCTCGTAGCTCAGCGGACGAACGTCGGAATTTAGATGTCAACGTCTCAGGTTCAATTCCTCGTTACTGCTTTTCATTTTATTGTGGTTCAAGGTAGTATAATGTAATAATACAAAAAGAAAAACTAATACCAGTATTATGCAACTGGATTTTTGCAAACCTAATATTAAATTTATGTTATTTATATCGCTAAAGAACGATTACAATATAAATAACTTGAATATTATTTATACAGTCTCACTAAAGAACGATAACAGAATATAAATGATAAATATCGGTTTGTTTAATTAATATATTGCGAAAGAACAATAACAATATAAATAACTTGAATATTGTTTTATAATGCTAATGAAGGAAAACAGAATATAAATGATAACTTGAATATTATTTAAATCGCTAAAGAACGATAACAATATAAAAAACCTGAATATTATTCATATCGGAATTTCACAGATTTATTACAGATGTATTTAAGGAATTGTAGAAGAATAGTAATTAGTAACAGTGTCCTATTTATTCTTCTTGGAGCCAAATTTGTAACTTTTAAAAGTGTGGTTACTATGTTGAAGTGTATGTGTTGTAACGGATGCTTGATTTGTTATGTATGTGAGTCAGTTATGTGATGCTTGATGTCGTCGCAATGTCGTAATTATGGTTTGATTGTGTTTGTGTGACTATTGTGTATTAATTTATGATGTATGGTACGGAAAGCTGCATATTTGTGTTATAGAAGTGTTACGTATGTGTGTTGTTAATGTTTTTGTATGTTACAAATTGATACCTGATATTTGTTTTGCAATCGCAATGCCTAATTTACGGATTGTTTATGTTTTGTTTACATCGCGTAAGCTAATTTAATTTTCTTTTCCATTTCTCTTTATGCTTATCTTTTTTGTGTATAAAACTATAGCTCTAACATACATATGTAAAATACGGCTAACCCCCATTGTAAAAACAATAATAATTATTATTCATATCGTTATAATACGATAACAGAATACAAATGATGACCTGAATTTTGTTCATATCTCTAAAGAACGATAACAAAATATAAATAACGTGATATCCATAAAGAACGATAACTGGATATAAATGATAATTTGAATATCATTTACATCGCTAAAGAAAGATTAAAAAATAAAATGAAAACTTGAAGAAGGCCCAAACCCACGACCTTTGAATCATTAAACAAGCACTCTACCACTGGTCCACGAGGCGTAGATATGGAACACTTTCATAGTTCGAGAACTGCTTGTACAAGCACATGCATCGTGTAACATCGCCGCGACCCGAAGTGGACTTTGAAAATATTCGCTGTTCACGAGTGCGGCCACTTTTTTTTTGACAGCTATACAAAGAGATGTGTTCAAAACCAGATGTACGATTGTGAAATATTGACCCACCAAAATTATGCACGAATATGAATTGGTGTGAAAAACTCATACGAAACGTAATAGAATTGGCAATATTAACTGCAAAAATAAAAGGAGATGTTTTTATTCCACGTATTTCTAGGATACTCATTCAACTGCAATTTCAATGCCACAAGCATTTGTAATGGCCATATTAAAATGAAGCTCAAAGACACTTGCTCAAAGTTGCAGACATTAACTTAAAAACTGCTTGTTTTTCACATCCTCAACTACATTTTATACAAAGAAGTGAAAAAAAAAAGAAAAGATTTTACACATATCAATCATCAATTCAATGATACTTTTGTCATGTTGCTAATGTAGTATGTGAATGTACATAAGCCCACTGAAAATAACATTGTATTAATTCTCAAAATATTGTTGTTCACGTTGCAAATTTAGTATGTTAAACGTTGTGGAAATAAAAATCTCTTAATTTCTAAAATACCGGTAGGCCCGTACGTTTCTCAGAATATTAGTCTTCATGTTAAAAATGACTTATTGCGAGTTTATATTGTATCTGTACTCTGTGTGTAAAATTAGAATTAATATAATATGTTCTGAATTTATGAGATATAGTTTCAATTATATTAAAAAAAACTGGATATAATATAAGTGGGTGTACAGCGTTCAATAGGTAAAAGAATCTTCCAATATAAATTAAATTATATATGTATATATGGATTCAATGCTGAAACTGATCAGAAAGAGGAGAAGGAATTATATTTTCGTTGGGTTTTACTTTGTTTATAGTTTGATTTTTCTATTACTTTATTTGTATTTCTGGCGGTGCGCAAGAGAAGGCCTAATGGCCTTAACTACACCAGAATAAATAAATAAAACAAATAAATAAATAAATAAAAACAAATAAATAAATAAATAAATAAATTTAAAACAACAGTTTAACGTTAGGCACGTGATGAAATGTTTTCTTTTCGGTGCCTAATTTACAACTGTTTTAAATTGAGTTAACCCTGGCAGGCATTTGGCTAAGGAGTTCATTAATTCATGTAAGTGACGTTAAGTAAAGAATCATCTTTATGGGCGAGGAAAGCTTAGTAAAGACAATTCGTTTTGGTTGTGTATTGTTAGGTTTCCGAGATTGCCGAAAATTTAATAACCAGTTTAATTAAAAATAGAATCAGAAAGGAAAACTCGGGCAACGCCGGGTACTTTCAGCTAGTTACGAATATATTTGTGATGAACACTTTCAGCTGTTAAATGTAAACTAAGTTTCCGCTTAGTAGTTCTGAAGATGGCTACTACTAAGCTGAAACTAGTAAAGTAGGAATTTACAAAGTTAGTTTATATTAAACAAGTGAAAGTGATCATCACAAATATATTCCTAAATTAATTCTATATCGTCCTTTTTTGTCAGGACAAATTTTTAAAACGTATAGTAGATATAGCCTATATTTCAGAAATACTGTTCAAACATTTGTATATCGCACATTTAAAATTTTTGCATGAGATACATTTTCAAGATAGACACATTTTCCAAAACAAAACAAAGTAAAATAAAAATATAATAATAATAATAATAATAATAATAATAATAATAATAATAATAATAATAATAATAATAATAATAATAATAATGCTATATTGTTTTAGGGCTAGAATCGACTACACCATTTGTCCAGTGTCCCAAGACAGCCATACATCTCACAACATACAGACTCGAAAACAACAGACCTCGATACCTGAAGAACGTGCAAGCAAACATTCTGATGGAGACAGATAAAAAAGTTATTTCTTTTCTTCCACCGTATTAATAATATCAAAAGAAGTGTTTATACAAATTTTAGCCCTCGGCCGCAATTAAGAGGGCCGTAAAAATCAGATCGCCAGGAGCCGTTAACAGAAAGAAAACACAATTTCATTCGAAAAATTTATTGGAACAGACACAGCAATTGTTTGTTTATTTTTCAACATATTCCCCACCTGAATTGAGATATTTGTCATATAATGGGATCGACAGAGAGGTGCAGATGGCGGTCAAACGCTGGTTCCGATCTCAGGCGGCTGACTTCTACGACACAAGGATACAAAAATTGATCCCATGGTATGACAAATGTCTCAATTCCAGTGGGGGATATGTTGACAAATAGCGCAACAATTGCTGTATGTATTTCAATAAATCTTTCCATGCGATTGTGTTTTTTTCTGTAAACTGCCCCAGGGAAAATAAGTTTCTGGACGGCGTCGTAATTGCAGTCGAGTGCACTTCTTTTGACATTATTAACATGGTGGAAGAAGAAAAAACTTTTTATCTGTCCCCATTAGAATGTTTGCTTGTTAGCTGCAAACCTCCAAAAACAATCTCAAACCAAGGACACTTAAATTCATTTATCACATATACAGGATGGAAGTAAAATAGTCCTTCAGATTTTCAGAGCGAATAGCTCATATTGTATGTAACAAAAAGTGTAAGTGGAAAGTCCATAGTTTTCCCAGAAAAAATTGTTTTCGTGGAAAGTTCATAGTACTCTCAGAAAATGTTTCTTCCTAAATGTTTAACAACCTCTTATTCGGTAACTATTGCGAGTAGGATAGTGATTTTTGTCAATATGGATAGAAAATATAATAAGGAATCATTCATCCTTCTGGCGTATTGCCTTAGCGTGGATGTTTTTTGTGTAATTTTAAAAAAACACTAATTTGAAACCACTGAACGATGCGAGCAGATTGCAACGTTGTGCATGAGAGTTGTCCACTAAAAGGGAAAACTAAGAGGTGGAGCTTCAACTGAGAGGATTCAATCTGGTATCGGGATGGGAATTCGGTGTGGCTTATTGGATAGAGTGTCAGCACGTAGAGCTGAAAACCCGGGTTCGAATCCCGGTGCCGGAGAGAATTTTTTTCCGCTCCACCGATCCTTAATCATATGATAACGCAGAATTCCTGCACGGAAATTTCATATGTTCTTCGGTACATCGCAATAACTGTTAAAGCCTATTGAATAAATATCTCGGAATATAGGCCTACACACGAAGTAAAACGCGGGTTTGTACTTCAGATCAAATTTAAAAGAAAAATTTGAGAAAAATTGTAATTCATTTTTTCTTAAATTCCCACGATAACAAATTTTCTCACTCACTTCATTCCATTTCAAATTTTATTTTTAGCACTGTCTTATTTATTTTATTTTATTTTATTTTATTTTATTTTTTTTTCAATTTTGATGTATAACTTGTCAATTTTCAGTAGGGCCTATGTCAAACATTGAAAATTGAAAGGATGTGACTGCAACCTATTTCTTGCTTGGACATACAGTATTATGAAGAAAGTCAAATATCACAGCGAATTGCATTTTCTTTTTCAGTTGTCAAATATTGCCTTAGTATAAGGGAACGAAGTTTAGTGTATTGGACGTGTGCAGTTCCTTACGCGGGCGGTTTATTAGATTTTGCTCGCTTTTATTGTTTATTTTTTATATTTATATATAGCCCGTTCTTCATTGACTGCTTCATATCTCGGTTCGTTAGCTATGAACCGCTCCAGGTTTCGCATTTAACGCTCCAGTCGGTTCGTTCTTGCTTGTTTGTCCGGCAAGAAGCTTGCGTGAGGATGGCTGCACACCGGGGCTTCTGTATCATGACTTGATTATAGACGTGGCTCTTCAGGCCCTTCCACTCAACATTTTCTATACTTTTCCACATCCAGGTAGATAACGGTGTTTGATGACGTCATATAATCGATGTATTGAAAATAACAGAGATGGAAGATTACTGTACGAGTCATCTCGTTAATTTCATTAGAAGAAGGATATGGGGCAGAAAATTCAATTGAAAGTATGGAAGCGTCCAACAAAATTCTCCGTTATTTTTTTTCTTTCTCTCATAAAAATCTTTTCTTTGTGAGACTTCAGTGTTTTTGTCTCGGAAAATTTCCATCCTGCTCAGACAGGTTGCCAGGTCTTGGTGATATAATTTCGCATGAGATCAAGGTTTCATCTACAACAATACGAGATATTATATTCAAAGTGGACGAATATGTATTGTCTAAGACAAATTCGAACCTCGTTCGTTTCCGCTAAACGTCAAAACTACAGTACGTCCTAATCTTTCCACATACCGCGCCCAAACTATAATATAATTGTGATTTTATCAGCAGAACTGATGTCAGACACCATCACTGTACCTGACTTGAAGGCTCAGAAGTCGGTACTAACTGAAGTGTGTCTAGGAAGACAAAACGTCATTATCGAGAAAAACAAGTTTTAATAACTGAACATTCTCGTTTTTAACCACTGGACCAAATGTTTAATGTCACCTTACACGGACATTTCAACTTCTAAATTTTTTGTAATTGGACAGTTCTATAGAATGCGCTATACACCATAAAATCGTTAAAAATAGTTATTTCTTCTCCCCCCCACCCCCAACATCCTTCAATTGTAGAAATAATTATGATTGCCTGTTCCGTGCAACTTTCGGCATAAGAATTCCACAGATGGTTCTCGAGGATATATTTTCTGTTATTTATATAAACTAGTAATAAGAATTATTGTAAAGTATTGTATGGAAATACTTATTTTACTTACTTATTTATTTATTTATTTAAATTTAAATATACGAATAAAGAATGTAATTACAAAACAAGAGAAATAGAAATAAAATAATAAATGGTGGAATAATAGCAGTGGAAGTTTAACTATGCAGAGAAGACCTTGGTGAAGCCAATCATGCCACCCATAAAATTCTATTATCTCGTTTCGTGATTTGAACCAGACTGTCCAGAGTTGGAAGTCGACGATCTGTGCATAAAAATATGTATTTATACAAAATGTTTCCGATTACAACTACAACGAACAAAGCTCCTATTACTAGCGGACAGTTCAAGATTTGTCTTCTTTTCACGCAGAATAAAAATTTATTATTATTATTATTATTATTATTATTATTATTATTATTATTATTATTATTATTGTTGTTGTTGTTGTTGTTGTTGTTTAGACAACTGTCCGAAGACAGGTTGGAACCTCAAAAGTGACACCAATAATACGTCACTCACGAGGCAACTAAGCCAGGAAATAATGGGGTAAGGTGGCCGGTTCCTTTGCCCCTCCATTGTATACGTCGTTGACTAGTATTACACTAATCAGACTTCAGATGTATACAAACAATTATTGTTCTTCCTGTGACAAATATCGTTAAGTGAGATGTACTGCCTGATGATGATGATGATGATGATGATGATGATAATAATAATAATAATAATAATAATAATAATAATAATAATAATAATAATATTGATAATATACATACATTTGTACAGAAATTGTCAGTAGTTATCTACTTCAAATATTGGTTAAGAACCCAAATAGAATATATTAAACATTAAAGATGTAGCGCCACTGATTATTATTATTATTATTATTATTATTATTATTATTATTATTATTATTATTATTATTATTATTAAAGAACATACCTATATAACTTTGGAAACTTAATTTTAATTCAAATGATACAGATTCAGTAGTTTCCGGCTCAAATGGGTGATCATGATCACATATGTAGGTTATACTGTGTTTCTTATTACAAACAGATACGAGTAAATCAATTAATAAGTAAATAAACTTCATTTCAGGTACAACGATACTGAAAATGAACATCCCAAGAATTTTCTTTCTTTACACTCATCTCCGAGGCTTCCTTCAAGAACTTTTCTCACTTCCCTTCTAGTAAATACATAAAATTTAAAGTTTTACAGGGTGTCAAGAAAAAAGTATTCAATATTTTAGGAGGTGATAGTATGCATAAAAACAAGAAAATAATGTCTAATAAACATGGGTCCTACAACACATACTTTCTGAGATGTGAATACTTGTTTATAGGAGGTGTTCAATGTGACGTCCATTCATGGCAATGCATTTGTCTGCACTACAATACAGCAGACTACCAGATAATCATACCGTAGTTGACACCCCTGCCATGGGATAATGATACTTCAGAAGGAATACTGAAAACAAAAGTCTGGTTGCGGATATGAGCGGGGTTCAGCAGAGATGGTGTTGTGAATTTTCGTAATCAGCATATGTGGGCTGATGAAAATCCCCATGCAGTTGAAGAAACAAGGCATCAGCACCGATTCTCAATCAACGTATGGGCAGACGTTCTTGGTGATAGATTATTAGGGCCACACGTGCTACCACAGAGATTAACTGGGGATCGTTATCAGGACTTTCTTATTAACGTATTAAAACAAATTTCAAAGAGTGCGTGATTCCCTACGCCGAAGGGCAGAGGAATGCATTGCAATGAATGGACGTCACATTGAGCACCTCCTGTGAACAAGTGTTCAGATCTCAGAAAATATGTGTTGTACGACCCATGTTTATAAGACATTATTTTCTTGTTTTGATGCATACTATCACCTCCTAAAATATTGGATACTTTTTTTTAACACTCTGTATAAATACCGACTGTATTTTATAACACGATTCTTTTCCGTATTTATGTTATGATTACTACTGATATGAAATATATGCAAATGCCTAGTTACTTGGTACTTAGAACTTTAAGGTATATAAGTTCTTTTAGGTAGACTTCGTGTATAGCAGCTGTAGTTGACAGGTACGACTGAAGTTGATGTGTTTTTTTTATGTTCCTTGCATAGAGGGCGTTGTGATGAGTTGGTCTGCCATTTTGCTTTGTGCAAATTAAAAAAACTGTGTTCTGCTTAATTTCAGTAGTTTGTATGTATTCTGCAAGTCAAATCAAATAGTTCTGAATAAATTTTTGTCGAGAAAACACGTCATCATTTAAAGCACAGGCGGGCAAAATGACGTGTGTTATAACACAAAACGAACTCTGTGATCGCTGTGAAGACAGGCTAACACCCCAACGAACAATAGATATCAGTAATGAATTTTTTGTTCTTCCCATCTTGTCATTTTGTTGTCATGCAGGCTGCATCAATTGAGCCTTACATTTTGCCCGCCTCTGATTTAAAGTAAAGAATAATTATCTGAAGAAGATGAGAGGAATTAGCAAAGTGCTTCAAAGATACGATAGTGATGTGGACGTTAATCCTAGCGTGCTGCCAGATTAAAAGGCAGATACGTACGTGTTGAGCAAAATGGTCAGAAATCACTATCTGCGCTTACATCGAGTCATTCTAATTGAGCGCAAACAACAGTAGAAACGATTCTACGAGAAAAGCACAAATTCATGGAGTACCCACATTCCCCCATTTCACAGGCCTAGAGTGCATTTCATTCTAAATGCAACAAGAATTTTACCAGCCCACATCCAAATATATATACACTTTTGATTTTGGTTCTAAAAGGATTACTGACAGAGGGCCCCTCTACCATGGGATTACAACTGCAATATGAAGAATACAATTATATTTATAATCAAAATTAATAAGTTATCTGATTAATAAAGGCTAGACAATTTCTTTTAGAAGTTAAGAACATAGAAATATATTTTGCTGAAGTACAAATTAAACATAAAATAATAAAATTACATAGTGATGACATTACCGGATATGTAAATATTTTATGCTGAAATGAGAGCACTATTTACAAGGTGCCATGTCTGAACGAGTCTTAATTACTGGCCAAGTGCTTAATAAATTTGCGTTTGAATGCAACTTTATTTCGACAGTCCCTGATGCTAGCAGGTAGCGAATTCCAGAGTCTTGGCAGGGCTATTATGAAAAAGGATGAGTATGAGGAGGTGCAATGGGATGGTATTGTTAGTATTGTTTCATGGCGCGAGTGTGGGTAGAAAGGTAAGTGAAGCGAGACAACAGGTACGAAGGAATAGAAGAGTTCAAAATTTCGAAGAGGAGGAGAAGTGAATGTAAATTCCCTCCTTTATCTAGTTTAAGGCAACCTATTGCTTCCAGGGATTAGGCAATAGGCCTATTATCATATTTGCGAACATGACTAATAAAACATAAACACAAATTATAAGTGGGGGCAAGTTGAAGTTTAATTTTGTTGTCGCTGGAAATGTCAGTCGGTAAAATGTCGGAATAGTCAAAATTGGGTAATACAAGCGTCTGCACAAGGTACTTTTTTAAGCAAGAGGAAAGATAAACATTTATACTTTTCAGCACATGGGTAATAGAATATACTTTTCTGCATGTTTCTGTGATTTGCATGTCCCAGTTTAGATTATTATCCATGTAAATGCCAAGATTTTTTTTCTGAAGAATTGAAAGGAATATGCTCTGCACTTACTTTAATGCCAATTTGTTTTACAGCTCAGTTTGCCGTTTGTGTCCTAATATAATTGCTTGTTTTTCCAGGATTTATTTTAAGATGGAGTTTCTTTGTCAATTTCACAATCGAGTCAATGTTTTCGTTCAGTTTGTCTATATCATCATTTACTGGGTCTAAGCAGGAAGAGCTGTAGCACTGAAGATCGTCAGCATTCAGAGTGAGTTAGGGGGAAAGGTAGCCTATATGGTTTGAGGGGTGATAATATTGGTGATTCTGAACAAAAAAGTATATAAACATATGTCCTGTTCTCAAAGGTTTCGGAGAAAAATATCACTGGTGTTAAAAAAATATTAATGTTTATTTTTTTATTTTTTGACTTTGGTATAAATAATAGTAATGCCCTAAATTCAAATCTGGTTTCAGTTTTACTCTATCGGGCTAAGTTTCTGAACAATATCAAAAGAAATGTGGTAATGTACTTAACATTTTAATGAACTATTATAACTATTAAAGACATAAAGCTGTTCCTGCGTGCTTAATTTTGACTTAAATGTGAATAAATATGTTGAAATATGAGGGCTATGCTTTAATAATTGTCAATTTCAAAACTTTGTTCACACTTACTGAGAAGAAAACTTCTTCTTTTTTTTTTTTTTTTTTTTTTCGAAGTCCTAATGTATTCATCACTAGTGTCTCTTTCCAAACACCAACAATAATCGACCGTTATTGACACATCCGAATGGCCTTTATAGCGGGTTTCCATTGTTTTCGTGCCTTTATGAAAGCACTCACTGCACCAAGATTCGCAGGAATGTAATCAATATGGTTCTTGACAAAATGCACTTTAACACTCATTCTGCACTCTAGGTTTTTAAAGTTTTGTAACATTTCCTCCACAATTTCTTTGTAGATCTTAGATTTCTTGTTGTCCAGAAAGTTTTCTGTCACTTTTCTGTATGCTAACCATGCTGACTTCTCTAACTTAGACATCGATTGAGGGAAGGATTCATTCTGCTTAAGCTCACGAATTTTGGGACCATTGAAAACACCTGCTGCTAACTTAGCTTGAGTTTTCTGAGGGAGCTTTGTAAGAAGAAGGTTGAAACAATCAGTGTCCTTATTCATAGCAGTTAAAAATTCCTTCATGAGGCTTCCATTTGCCATAAATTCACTGCCTTATATTTTCGGTACACGAAGAACATACGTAACGGGGAGCCCACTGTTAATCCAAATCACCAACTGACATGCCAAAGTAAGCTTTATATGTATTTTTGTAAAAGTCTGTTATATTTCTTCTCTGCTTTTGTGGAGTACAACTACCACACGTACAGCAAAACGAATCAAGGCTATTTACACATCGACGATGATGGGAGACTTCACGCGCACATTTGAATTCACTAAGATATTTCTAAAGCTGGGTCCACACTATATAACAAAACACGTTATATAACAAAGTTATGTAACTTGTTGCAGAAACGGGAAGAAAATATTATATAACATGAGTTTTTTTTGTGTTATATAGCAAGTTATATGTTATCCATCGGGTGTCGGTAAAGATCAAAGGATGTTATAAAACATCGTTATATAACATATTTGCGCATCATATAACTTGTTATAAAACTTACCCGCTGCATAAAACGGTACGAGCTTGATTATTGCTGAAATCATCACGTCATAATGTTTTGCATTATTGCGTAGTATCTTGTATGCGCTTGGCATGATTATTCATCTGTGTTCCGAAGTCAACTTGGCATAATGTAGTGACGCAAGACTGCAACTTATGAGTTAATTGAGTTGTACAGAGAAAAACGGGTATTATGGGATCCGCGACTGATATGGACTACAAATAAAAAGCACGACACATGGGCTGAATTGGGTGTTAATATGAAAATGGATGTGCAAGAGGTTGAAAAGAAAATGATAATTCTTATTGGTTAGTTCCAGATAGAATTAAAGAAAGGGAAAAGTGGACATGGAGCAAACGCTCACTAGAAATCAAAATGGATGTACTTCAAGATGCTCTTGTTTTTGAGAGACAAAATGAGTCAGTGATAGCTTCACATACTCTGGTACTCTCTTGGATATGCTCTGCTTGGAGATTTTGTATGAATCTCTACTTGGAAGAAATCTTAAAGTAACGGTTTGTCTCGCCAGTATTGCACCTCGAAATGAAGTGTCTTTCTTATTTATCTTATGTCCGATTACGTTTATAAGATATTCAAAATCAGAACTGATCATTCTGGCAAAGTTTTTTAAACTTCCATCACATCCAAGTTCTTCTGCCAAGGAATCACTAGCATCTCTCATAAGATCTGCTAAAAGGTTACTTCTACTTTATTGTTTTATAGCTTGTAAAGATGGTCGTACCCAACATTTTCGTTTACAAGACCTACTACTTCCTGCCAGAATCACACAAACAGCAGCAGCAAGAACTACATCATCTGCCCTCGACGCCATTTTCAAACGTGACATATATTTCATTTATCGAAATATATAATTTGTTACAAGGATGTTATTTTGATACCAACACAAATATAACATATAGCAAGTTAAAGAAACATGTTGCATACAAAGTTTGTTATATAACGTGTTTTGTTATATAGTGTAGACCCAGCTTTAGAAATCACTGTTTCACAGGGGGAATATTCCAACTCTCTCTGTTGTTACTGAGAACAAAATGAAGCGACCTACCAGGAATAAAGGCAAGATGCTGAGCTCAGATCGATTATCCGTCGAATACCTCTGGAAATAAATGGAAAACAGAGAATCCAGGAGTAAGAAGGTACTTAAAATAAAATTGTGGACTATTTTATTATGTTTAAATCTCTCAGAAAATTTATTTTATGTGTTTGCTTAACAAAGAAAAATTAAAACTAATATTTTCTATAATGCCAAGTTCTGAAATATTGAAGCCCGATGCAAAAAACTAAGTTTAGTTTGTGAGTTTCCATGTCGTAAGAAATCAGAAAATATGAACAGTTTTCATTCAGCAAAAATTGTGTCCACCAGTGTAATGGAAACAGTGCGGAACGGGCAAAGTGCAGGTGATAGTAAATTAAAACATTACTACCTTATTTTCTGTTTAATTGTGTACTTTTCTTTACAGAACATGTTCAAAACGTCCACCATCAACTTCAGTGCACTCTGCAGATCTTGTAGATTGCTGTGTTGCTGATGTGAGCTGATTAGGACATTCCTGTTCCTAAGCACAAGCATGTAAAATGCGAGGGAGAAGTTCCTCTTTTGTTTCCACTTTGTGCTTGTAGACTTCGTTCTTAAGTCAACCCCACACACAGTAATCCAATGGAGTAAGGTCAGGTAACCTCGGTGGCCAAGAAATGGCTACACCGAGACCTCTTCAACGTCCAGGATACGTTTTATTGATTCTACTACAACCTAATGTCGTTTTGGTTGTGTCCACATGTGAGTGGTGATGAAGGACATGAGACTGACGCCCGTGATTTTCAAACAGCTGTATGTCAGATACTGTTAAGAACAGGGCATATGTTCATATAAACGTTTTTGTTCAGAATCACCAATATTATCACCCCTCACACCATGTACCTTTCCTCCTGACTCACCCTGTGTAAATGATAGTTATAATGCCTTACAAATAATGTAATATCATTGACATATTGTGAACAACAACAGTCTGAGTACCGATCCCTGTGGTATATCTGATGTTATGTTAAGCCAGAAGGAACTTTGATTCCAGGATAAAATACATTGTTTTCTTTCTCGTTAGTAGGATTCAAACGAAATCACAGCAGTCTCTGACAAATGTAGACTTCTCATTTTATAGACGAGCAGGTCAAAATTTACGGAGTTGAAAGCTTTGCTAAGGTCAACAAGAGTTAGTATTGCCACTTTATTAGAATCAATTGCTTCTTGAATGTCTTCGGTAACTTTAAGTAAAGCAGTGCTTGTGCTGTGTTCAGCTCCGAAACCTGACTGATACTTATCGAATAATCTGTGTTTATTGTACATTTGTTTGTGTATACCAGTGCTTTTGATATGGATGGCCTATTTCTGAATTTTTAGTGCATATTTCCTTGCATGTTTTAGAGTTTTTAGTGCATATAATTCTCAACAATAATTATTATATCCTGTGTTGAACGTAAATAAATAAATAAATAAATAAGTGAGTAAGTGAGTGAGTGAATGAATGAATAAGTAAGTAAATAAATAACTAAAGGAGTGAGTGAATTAACGAATGAATAAGTAAATAAATAAATAAATAAACAAACGAGTGAAGGAATAAATAAATAAATAAGTGAGTGAGTGAATGAATGAGTGAATAAATAAATAAATAAATAAATAAATAAATAAATAAATAAATAAATAAATAAATAAATAAATAAATAAATAAATAAATAAATAAATAAATAAATAAATAAATAAATAAATAAATAAGTGAATGAATGAATAAATCCATGTATTGTGGGTCCCTATCACCACGGCATGGCGCGTCCTCAGGTTGCGGATAGAGGAGGCGGCCTCCAGATATGGAGGGTAGCTGCGAATATATTGAATAAGCAGTCGTGGACAGCCGATAAGGGGTGGTCCTCCAGCTTGGGGGTTGGGCTAAGGGCTAACAACCCATCACCGTAAAAAACAGCTTGTTACGTATCCCTATAATAAGCCTCGGAATAGGACTGATTCTCTGGCACGACCACAGCAAAGGAATAAGGATTTGAGATTTGGCACTTGGAACGTAACTAGTCTTTATAGAACAGGAGGGGTAACATTAGTAGCAAAAGAACTAGCTAGATATAGAATAGACTTCGTAGGAGTACAAGAGGTTAGGTTAGATGGGAATGGCATGTCACAAATAGGAGATTACTTGTTGTATTATGGGGAAGGAAACAATAATCACCAATTAGGAACAGGATTCTTTGTACATAAAAGAATAAAATCAGCAGTAAAAAAGGTCGAATTTATCAGTGACAGGTTATCATATTTAGTACTTAAGGGTAGATGGTGCGACATCATAGTTATAAATGCTCACGCCCCTACAGAAGAGAAAGACGACCATATAAAGAATAGCTTCTATGAGCAATTGGAACATACTTTTGATCAGTTCCCTAGATATCACATGAAAATTTTATTGGGGGATTTCAATGCTAAAGTAAGACGGGGGGATATTTTTAGACCAACTATTGGAAAAGAGAGCCTACACGCAATTAGTAGTGACAATGGAGTTAGATTAGTCAACTTTGCCACATCGAAAAATTTAATTGTCAAAAATACAACATTCCCCCATAAGGATATACATAAATATACTTGGACTTCTCCAGGTGGATTGACACACAACCAAATAGATCACATCTTGATAGATAAACGGAGACATACTAGTATAGTAGATATTCGAACTTTCAGGGGTGCAGACTGTAATTCTGACCATTATTTGGTGATTGGAGAATTAAGAGAAAGATTATCAGTAGCCAAGCGAGTAGAGCAACAAGTTAATATTACTAAATTCAATATTTTGAAATTAAAGGACGAGGAAGCTAAGCAAAATTATCAGGTCGAAATTTCGAATAGGTTTGCCACTTTAGAAAGTTCCGACGAAGTTGAGAAAGAATTAGATGTTAATAGCGTGTGGGAAAATATCAGAGATAGTATCAAAATTGCAGCTGAGCAGAGCATAGGTTATTATGAAACTAAGAAAAAGAAACCGTGGTTTGATGAAGATTGCTGCATGGTAGTAGAAAGAAGGAAACAGGCAAAATTGAAATTCTTACAGGATCAAGTTGAGGAGAAGAGAGATAATTATTTCAATGAAAGACGGGAAGCAAGTCGTACATTTAGGAATAAAAAGAGAGGTTACTTGAAGGAAAAACTGAATGAGGTAGAAACAAATAGTAAGATTAAAAACATTCGAGATTTATATAAGGATATAAAGGAATTTAAGAACGGATATCAGCCAAGGGTAAACGTGATCAAGGATGAGAATGGTGACTTGCTTGCAGACTCTCCATCAATCCTAAACAGATGGAAGAACTATTTTGCGCAACTACTAAATGTACATAGGCCAGATAGAAATGATCGGGACGAAATTGAAATACAAACTGCTGAGCCATTTATACCCGAACCCACGCTTTCAGAAGTCGAAATTGCGATAGAAAATCTGAAAAAGTACAAGTCTCCAGGTATCGATCAAATTCCAGCAGAATTAATACAAGAGGGTGGGAGTGCATTATATTGCGAAATTTATAAACTTGTACTTGCTATTTGGGAAAAGGAAATTGTACCAGAACAATGGAAGGAGTCCATAATTGTACCTATTTTTAAAAAGGGGGACAAAACTAACTGTGGTAACTTTCGAGGAATATCACTTTTGTTGACGTCGTACAAAATTTTGTCCAATATTGTTTTGAGAAGATTAACTCCGTACGTAGATGAAATTATTGGGGATCATCAGTGCGGTTTTCGGCGTAATAGATCGACTATTGATCAGATTTTTTGTATTCGACAGATAATGGAGAAAAAATGGGAGTATAAGGGTACAGTACATCAGTTATTCATAGATTTCAAAAAGGCATATGACTCGGTTAAGAGGGAAGTATTATATGATATTCTTATTGAATTTGGTATTCCCAAGAAACTAGTTCGATTAATTAAAATGTGTCTCAGTGAAACATACAGCAGAGTCCGTATAGGTCAGTTTCTATCTGATGCTTTTCCAATTCACTGCGGGCTAAAGCAGGAAGATGCACTATCACCTTTACTTTTTAACTTCGCTCTAGAACATGCCATTAGGAAAGTTCAGGATAACAGGCAGGGTTTGGAATTGAACGGGTTACATCAGCTTCTTGTCTATGCGGATGACGTGAATATGTTAGGAGAAAATACACAAACGATTAGGGAAAACACGGAAATTTTACTTGAAGCAAGTAGAGCGATCGGTTTGGAAGTAAATCCCGAAAAGACAAAGTATATGATTATGTCTCGTGACCAGAATATTGTACGAAATGGAAATATAAAAATTGGAGATTTATCCTTCGAAGAGGTGGAAAAATTCAAATATCTTGGAGCAACAGTAACAAATATAAATGACACTCGGGTGGAAATTAAACGCAAGAATAAATATGGGAAATGCGTGTTATTATTCGGTTGAGAAGCTCTTATGATCCAGTCTGCTGTCGAAAAATCTGAAAGTTAGAATTTATAAAACAGTTATATTACCGGTTCTTCTGTATGGTTGTGAAACTTGGACTCTCACTCTGAGAGAGGAACATAGGTTCAGGGTGTTCGAGAATAAGGTGCTAAGGAGAATATTTGGGGCTAAGCGGGATGAAGTTACAGGAGAAAGGAGAAAGTTACACAACACAGAACTGCACGCATTGTATTCTTCACCTGACATAATTAGGAACATTAAATCCAGACGTTTGAGATGGGCAGGGCATGTAGCACGTATGGGCGAATCCAGAAATGCATATAGAGTGTTAGTTGGGAGACCGGAGGGAAAAAGACCTTTAGGGAGGCCGAGACGTAGATGGGAGGATAATATTAAAATGGATTTGAGGGAGGTGGGTTATGATGATAGAGACTGGATTAATCTTGCACAGGATAGGGACCGCTGGCGGGCTTATGTGAGGGCGGCAATGAACCTTCGGGTTCCCTAAAAGCCATTTGTAAGTAAGTAGGTAAGTAAGTGAAGGAATAAATAAATAAGTAAATAAGTAAGAAAATAAATAAATAAACGAGTATGTGAGTGAGTGAATGAATGAGTGAATGAATGAATGAATGACCAATTAAATAAATAAATAAACGAGTAAGTGAGGGAGTGAGTGAATGAATGAATGAATAAGTAAATAAATAATTAATTAATTAATAAGTTTAAATAAATGAGTGAATGGATGAATGAATAAATAAGTAAATAAATACGTAAACAAGTGAGTGAGTGAATCAATGAATGTGTGAATGAATATATAAATAAATAAATGAAAAATAAATAAACTATCAAACAAGCAAATAAATAAATACATTTACATCAAGTATTGATTTCAATTTAGAATTCGTTAGCGAATCGTGAGAAGAAGTAGGCTATGTATGATAGAAGTTCTCGCTAATGCACTCTTCAAAATGATTCGCTGCTATGAACTCAATTTTTACGGCTTGCAGCGTCAAGACACAGATTGAGTATAACGATTTGGAGCGACCACAATGCGCGCACAGTGCACTGTAGTGGCTCCCGCAGAACCGCACTATTTGTTGGATATGAGATTTGTAATGCATACATTTTCATTTTAACAAGTTCGTAGATACTTATAATGCAATTATTGCCGACGATATTAGTTATTTCACGAGTTAAATATAGCTCACATTTGACGTGATAGACGACCTTTCGTTGCGGCGCCATGACCATTCTACAATTTCAATTACACTCACTAAATTCTCCATGTCCGACTTGCATTGTGCCGAATGCCCGGACACACGATTACCCTCATTGTTCCCGTTCTCGGAGCAGCCAGCAATATTTCCAATCCAAATCCTTCAAATTGGGATCAGTTGCATTGGAGATGAGAGGTTAAATTTACTTCGTATCTCAATATTGAAAATTTGTAATTATGACTGAACATTTCTAAATGAATTCTATTTAACTGTGCGATGCCTATTATATCATCAGAAAGAGAGGCCATAGATAACCACAAGAAAAAAATAACTACATCTTTGAAAGTACCACCATTTCCGAACCTCTCCTTCCAACATCAGCAGATATATATATATATATATATATATATGTACAAAGTGAACCGCAAGTAATGACACTTATTCTTTTAGATAGAGTAGAAGCCCCATTTAATGCGGTTGTTGGGGGACAAATATCGGTCCCACATTATAACTTAACCGCATATATCGGGAAATAACTGTAAGGTCGTGTGGATGTGTAAAAAAAAGCCTGTAACCTAACGTACTATTGCTGTAATTACTTACTTACTTACAAATGGCTTTTAAGGAACCCGCAGGTTCATTGCCACCCTCACATAAGCCCGCCATCGGTCCCTATCCTGTGCAAGATTAATTCAATCTCTATCATCATATCTCACCTCCCTCAAATCCATTTTAATGTTATCCTCCCATCTACGTCTCGGCCTCCCCAAAGGCCTTTTTCCCTCCGGCCTCCTATCTAACACTCTACATGCATTTCTGGATTCGTCCATACGTGCTATGTACATGTCAAACGTCTGGATTTAATGTTCCTAATTATGTCAGGTGAAGAATACAATGCGTGCAGTTCTGCGTTTTGTAACTTTATTCATTCTCCTGTAACTTCATCCCTCTTAGCCCCAAATAATTTCCTAAGCACCTTATTCTCAGACACTCTTAGCATCTGTTGCTCTCTCAAAGTGAGAGTCCAAGTTTCACAACCATACAGAACAGCTGGTAATATAACTATTTTATAAATTCTAACTTTTAGCTTTTATGACAGCAGACTAGATGACAAAAGTTTTTTAACCGAATAATAACAAGCATTTCCCATATTTATTTTGGGTTTAATTTCCTCTCGACTCTCATTTAACTTTATCACTGTTGCTCCAAGATACTGAATTTTTCCATCTATTCAAAGGATAAATTTCCACTTGTGGTAAATTTTACTGCAGGATGCTCTATGCTGGCTGCAGTATTTCACTGCATTTGAAATATAAAAATTAAAATAAATTCAAAAAATTTCGGAGGACACATTTCCCCCCGCGTCAAAAACGAATGGACAGTATAGGCTAATGGACAGCTTTAAATGTCGCTTCTACTGTATTCCAAAGAAAGATGTTTAATACAATTTTGCCCGTTTTTTCTTGTCTTCGAGATAAAAAATAATTATTTTACATTAAACATTTCATAGCGTGTTTTGGGAAAGCTATTGATTTAATTCTCAATATCCTCAGTCAATTTAAGAGACAAATGTGACATTTTGAAAATTCCTTTCCAAAACGAATAAAATGAGGAAATGAGAAATAAAGAAACAAAATAATAAAGAAATAAATAAATTAAGTAAAATGATAAATAAACAAATAAACACACAAATGAACAAATAAACGAATTGATTAATTAAAAATAAATAAATTAAACAAATAGTCCACCGTTGTGGAGTAACGGTTAGCGCGTCTCACCTTGAACAAGCGTGGACGGATTCAAATCCTGGTTGGGACAAGTTATCTGGTTGCGTTTTTTCCAGGGATTTCCCTCAACCAATTGAAGCAGAATTGCTGGGTAACTTTCGGCGTTGGACCTCAGACTCATTTCGCCATCATTAATTCACATATCATCATCATCATCATCATCATCATCATCATCATCATCATCATCTATAACTTAGCCCATGTTAAGTTCAAAGTGCGGCGTGCTATATGCCTACTTGTACAAGAGCACGGCCGTTCGGCAACCCAATCATTCACAGAATAGGAGTGGTAAGCACAATAAGGCTCAGGCTGCAGTGTAAGCCTTCGGGTCCGTCCTCCGTACAAGAGAGAAACAAGTAAATAAGTAAATCAACAAATAAATAAATGAATAAGTATTTACCCTACTAAACTATGAATTTCATAAATTCATTCTATCATTAATAGAAGTGCAAATGCTAAACAATATACTATAAATTAGCATGTTGGTTCACAGTTCACGTAAAAAGTAGTAGACAAAGTAATGCTGTCTATTGCTCATTAGCCGCATATGTGGCACCTAGGCATCGTGGGTTCGGCTCCCGTGATGGAATTTGTAGTGGACAAATCACATGTGGCAGTGAGTTTTCTCGGAGTGCTCCCGTTTCCTCTTTCATTTTATTCACCCTCCCCTTATTTCATCCATTGTATCATCTGCAATAGTTAAATACAGAGCTTTGAAGACAGCAAAGGGTTTAGAGCTGTGGGACGTGTGGTTTATCAATAAGGTTGGAATTTCGTTCTCCGAAGCTATGAAGTTATCTATGTCGCATGTTATACAAGTCATGTTATATAATCAACTCATGGTAGTAGGTTACAGAGACTTGTTATGCTTCAATCTAAACTTTGTTCGGTATAATCGGGTGACTAAAACAAATAGGGTACAATACGCATTTATGAAAGTGACTTATCTCATTCCCTTCTTTGTAAAAAATGCTTATACATTTAAAATAAAAATGGTATACTTTAAGTGTCAGTAATTTTGTTACAATGTACAACTGTGTACATTTGTAAATTTTCAAATATACGTAAACATGTTTCGATAGTCACTCAAACAGGAAAATGTTCTTTGAACATTACGCGATGATATTGGCGCGAATTTGAAAAGATTTTTATTTTTATTTATTATAATCGTGTACCTGTTCACTATTTAGTTCTTATTGCACTTCACAGAGTTTCGAATATGCACATTTTCTCCAGAACAGTTCAGTTTTACTTTGGCCATTTTTTGTTACCAACAGCTGATCGTATAGAATTTAGTTATTCCATAACACGAAGGTAAGTATTGTGTACACATTATTGTTGGAGTCGGCAATTTTATAGACGTATACTTCTTTTAGTAGATTATTTTACGACGCTTTATCAACATCTTAGGTTATTTAGCGTCTGAAAGAGATGAAGATTATAATGTCGGTGAAATAAGTCCGGGGTCCAACACCGATAGTTACCCAGCATTTGCTCATATTGAGTTGAGGAAAAACCACGGGAAAAAACCTCAACCAGGTAACTTGCCCCGACCGGGAATTGAACCCAGGCCACCTCGTTTCGCGGCCAGTCGTGCTAACCGTTACTCCACAGATGTGGACTATACTTTTCAATGAAATATTCAAAATGTGAGATTCTCAAGTTTATGAAACGGAATATTTTTATATATCAGCATCAGATACAAGTCATAATAAAAAGTAGACTGATCAGAAATCGAATCACTAAATAATTTCAGATGTTCGATGTGTTGGAGATTGCATTTTAAAACACCTTAACAGTACCTTCACTAGATCATAACTAACTCCTTACGAAGGGTTTACTTTTTAAAGAGAACATATGCATGCTGTGTCGAAACAATGTATTAGAATGCATTAAACAATAGAAAACCCGCACACATTAAACTTCGAATGAACAGAGCTCCCTTCACGCGACGTCTTTCATTTTGTATACGAATATGAAGGTACATGAGTAAAGTGAACAACTAATGTCAACATATAGCCAGTGTTCTTTCAACCTGTAGCCGCCCTTAGACAATGTTTTGGTGTTCAGACTTCGTTCCCTACTTATCAGATACTCGTCAGGAAATGAAACAGGCTCTGTCGGCTTCGAATTCACGAATGCAACTCAATCCATATGCTTAGTTGGAAAAATTGCCACATATAGCCTAAGGCTCACACTGGATCAATATACAGGGACATCATTTTATTTTTACTAACATTTTTAATATCAACCTAGCTGTACCTTTGAATTAACGGTTGAGAACCGGAAACACAGTTTGCTACCTCCTTCCACGACTGGAGTTCGATGATACTGGCGTAAAATACAAACAAATCACTTTACTAGATATAGGAGGGAAGAAAAGTATTTCATCCATTTACGTAAACTAGGAAATATAACAATTTTGAGTTTCATAATTTTTATTAGGTTTTTCTTTAATCAAAATACAGTACACTATTGACAATAAGTGTTTCTACTCACGAACTGAGTTATCTATGCGAACGTATTCATTATGCAGTGTATATTTTGCTGTCTACAGCACATTATCGTACAATATAGAAAATGTAGTTAAATTGAAAAATAATCATAACATGGATATGTAAACACACTTTTGAAAATGATGGCTGTTCATTTGAATCAGTTCTTTTGTGCATATTATCGCACTATAGACTATTTCATCTAATTCCAATTACCAGTTTCATCCTTCGTAGTAACTCATGTTGAAATAATTCTGTAGCTACACTATAAAAGAGTACCTTACGTACTGTAAATTCAATCTTCACTTCTGCCCGATCCGAAAAGATAAAATTACTCAGACATGCTATCTACTGTCCGTCCAAGTAGTTATGTCGCAGGGTCGTAGACACTTAATTACTTAACGAGGCCCTTTTATTTAAGTTATTTTAAACAGTTATATAATATTACGTAGACGTCCAATTCCTAACAGAAATTAATGTTTTCAGAAAAGAGCTAAGACAGCCTAGCCAATAGCATTTACAGAGAGGCGAGCAGAAACGGGTGGGGAAAATCGGGATGCGACGTAGGCAAACGGACGACAGTACCTGTGCGAAAATACAAGTCAATATTGAAAGCTCTTTCGTCATATTTTCTGGAACGTACTATACTCACTAACTCAATACTGTTTACTATATGCGGTCTTGGTTCTGTGTGGAGGACAGTTGGAACTTCATTAGTAGAAGAGATGGGAGTGAAGTACATTCAAAAACTCAGGTACAATAAAAATTGAAGTAAAAATAAAATGATGTCCTTGTACAAGGATATATCTCCGGTGTGGCCTTGAAAAGTCCGCCAATCAATGTTAATGTAGGTTTTTTCCTCTGTAAACGTCGTTTCTTGGATAAATTATGTACCCTCTCAATGTTTCGTCCGATTTTGTTCATGTCAGTGGATCTGTCTTCAATATTGCAACAGTTACTCACACAACAGCAGGGGGAAAGTCATTTAGTGATCAATCATTTTTCAAGAAGGGGAAAAGTGTCGAAAAAAACCGAAATCATCAACAGATTTCACGCAACTGTCGAAGCTGTAGACAATGAAACAAACGCAGTACAGTATGCAGGAGTTGCGAAGTTATATTTACAGTGAGAGATGGATTGTAAGGTCCGGAATTAAGAGCGATAAAATTGACCATAGAAAGAGAACAACAGTTACATAAGAATGTCATTGCTAAGACTGTTCGAACAGCACTGGAAAAACATAACTTACAAAGAAGAGCTGCTAGAAAGATGGCCAACATCACAAGGAAGAGTTAAGAATTTGAATTGAATTTTCAGAAAATTATCTGAAAAAATAAAACATAATGAATCCTGCATAAGAATTTCGTATACTCATAAATTTTAATGAGATGGACATAATTATAAAATACTATCGCGAAAAAATTGGGAAAAGAGCTTCTTAAAAAATTGCTTAGAGTATTTTTAAAAGCGGCAATGATATTGTGAGGATGGAGAGTAAAATGTGAGAAAATCTCATTAATCGAAGGATTAATGAAGAAACATGAAATGTATCATGTTACATTTATTTTGTAGTTGGACAAGAAAGCTCTGATTTCTATAGTTTGTCTCTTTGGCACTTACAATCTTTTTATGTCCAGTCCTCATATGTAGCAGAGACCATTCCATGTAAATTATTGAGGTTTAAACCCACTGATCAAAGACTATAGGCGAACACCTCTGGAGTGAGCAGTGTCATCCTAAATGAAACAGCTAGGCTAAAGCCTCGTTCACACATTTCAAGTAAATTGAATTCAAGTCATTTGATTCGAAGAACTTGAAAAGTATGAACTATGTTTCAAGTTGATTTAAAGTCAAGTAGTAGCTTGAATTCATGTTTCAAATGAAGTTGAATCTCTTTCTACTTTTACTTGACTTGAAAAAACACTTGAAACAACTTGAAGAGTGTGAATGCGACGTGATAACTTGAATTCAAGGGAAAAGGCGCGGGAATTTAAATTAACAGCCGTTTTAAGAGCGTTAAATTGAAGGGTTCATAGCCATAGCGGGTCAAGCGCCATTTATTTAAAACGGAGAAAGCAAGGGTTAAAATTAAGCGAATACCATAGTTTAATGAAGATTTACATATCATTTAGTTTTAATGTGGATACTTTATGTTACTTGCCATATATTTCCATTGAATTATGGTAAAAATTTCATTTAACCCTTATTTTCTACGGTTTTTGTAAATAGCGCTCGCCCTACTATGGTTCTGAACACTTCAATTAACAGCTGATTGTTTTTCTGTTGTAATGGGAACGTAAAAATAATAGGAAACAATAGTAGGCTAAATGAAATAATGACCAAATATGTGAGTTTCTGGAGTTGTATAAATCTCACGAAGGTCTGTGAATTATAGTAACTGCAAAGTATCGTGACAGAAATGAAAAGGAAGTTGCCAAGGAAAAGTTCATTGCGAAACTGCACAAGACAGATTTCAACGTGGACACAGATGAGGTACGAAAGACAATCGAGAACCATTAAACTGTACATAGAGAAGAAGTGAGGAAGATAGGAGGGATTAAATAGGGATGACATTTATCGGCCGAAACTGGCACGGTTCAATGTGACTCATAGAATTTTTCGGGAACTACCCAAAGAGCTTCAAGAAAATCATTTTCTATTATAGTAAATGAGACTGCTTATTTTATTACATTTACAATAAGAATTATTAAATCTCCTTGAAAATTTCACTTAAATTACTCTATTTGTAATAATCAACGTCATGTATTTCTCTTACTCATCCATACTGAACAACGCTTCTTCTATTTCTTCAATATCTATTGGCCTATCATTTCCTTGGCACGGAGACTTGCTGCTATAGAAATTTATATTTGCCAGGGCCGGATTTAGGTATAGTGCCGCCCCTAGACAGTGCTAAAATTTTGCCGCCCCCATCTCTTACAAACAGTTTATAACCAGTTATTATACAGGTCATGTTTAGTCTAAATTAGCTTTAAATGAAAAGTTACAATTCAGAAAGCAATAAATTACTGGAATTAAAATACTGTAAATACATCTTACTTGTGAATTATAAAGATTTCCTTCGCACTTTCTTCACAGAGAAAGCATTGTTGATGTCATCAATGTTGATCTGACGAAGCACATCAAACTCGGTGCAAAGAAACATATTCAAACTTATTCAGTGTTGAAACAAAATTGATTCGTGAATGTCAAACTGTTGTTTATTTTTAAGCATTGGCTTCCTTTGTGGCACAATTTCATTATTACGTCTATTTCTTACTCCGATAGGAAATATAAATAAATTGAAAAATAATCTTCAACCCTTTTCGGAATAAACCTTTCATATAAAATTATATAGTGCACATGCTGGGAAGTGATTAAGTAATAGGCCTGTTGTTGACAATATACAGAGTGGCACAGATAAAAGTAAGTCATGTAAGTATATAGTAAATACAGAAGAAAAATACAGAAGCGAAGTGCAGAAAATGACTAACCTTTTATAGAAAATGTTGTAAGTGGCTCCCTGAAGCATCAAGCTGAACACATCTATTCATGTTCAGATACACTTGCACAGATCCCATAGCACGCCACTTTTTAACCAAACCCTCTATTTCTCTCTTTGCCGGTTGTCCTCTATCCTGAAAATTTCGCGGGTTTCCTTAATCGAAATTGTTCTTATATACGTTTCCACAATTTGCACTCTTTCTTGTATCGCGTATTAAAGTCATTTTGCAGCATACGAACAGATATGTGAAATTCGACTGATGAAATACTGGCAGAAATAATGCCAACAATCGATTATTGCATAAAAATGTCAATTGTTGTAGCTGTTTACTCATTTCGTTAAGACACGATACGACAGTATACAATAATTGAATTTCAAAACAATCAAAATATCGCATTCACATTCAAACGGGATGCGGGCTATTTTTATCTGCGCCACCCATTATAGTAGAAATATTTTTAATTATGGTTACTATTCATGGCAATACACATTCAGTTTGATTTTCAACATATTACAATATATTTATACAGCTGTACACTTTCCTTTTACTCTCGCCTGAAAAGATTTACTAACAAGTGTTTTAAAAACAAATTCGACTGTAAAATGTAAGTGGAAAAAATAAAATAAAAAAAAAGAAGAGAGAGAGAAATTCCGCTCCCCCCCCCTGAAAATTGCCGCCCTAGGCACTGCCTAGGTTGCCTTGGCCTAAATCAGGCACTGCTATTTGCACTAACAACTTCCATAGATGCCATTTTATTCTCCTAGAAAACAAAATAACTTGAATAGGGGAGATCAGGACAAGTTCGGCACTAGGGGCAACTTCGTCATAGCATTTGTTTCGAAGACCTGAGCAAATAAGGGCTTGCTCAGAGGGTAGTGTATTGAGAAAACATGGCCTCTTGCTGTGAATAACTTTTGTGTGATATGAAGAGATAGTTGCAGATCTGACAGGTAAATATATTTTTTAACTCATGACTTATTGTAATTATGATATTCTATGTCTTAAATAACCCATAACGATAACATTGACGATATTAGTGAGTGGCATCATTATTTATAACGACTAAATCTGTATCAGACTATGAGCTTGGCAAGCTGGTTGCAAGCCCCTAGTAAGGGTACTGATTAATAATTTTTCTCTTGCCAAATGGGGCAACTTCGGCAGGAAGCTGCCGATCTTGCCCAATGGAAAAGAGGAAGAGGATAGTGTTTCTGTATTGTTTGTTAACTATATAAAATAAGTAATTATAACATTTAAAGTAATTTAAAGCAATTATTCGAAGTTCACTCCAAAAGTAATGCACAATATATATAAATTACATTTTATCCTATAGCTAAACTATTTTCACAGAGCGTAGATACATCCTTTAGGAACAAAATGTCATTTTTCCACATAATCCCTGTTCCTTTCAACTGCCTTATTCCACATTGGAACAAGGGCCTGTATATCTACACGATAAAAGTCTGCACCACCACGTTTGAGCCACTCTTTAACAGCGTGCACAAAGGGAGTCGTCATCTTCAAAACTCGTTCCACGAAGAGATTCCTTCAGTTTATCAAAGAGAAGATAATCGCATGGTGCCAGATCAGGACTGTAAGGCGGATGTTTCAGTGTTGCCCATCCCAGTTTTCTGATTTGGTCTGTGATCTTGTGACTGACATGTGACCGTGCGTTGTCGTGCAATAGCAGAAAATCCTGCTTCTCCCGATGTGGTCGAACACGGCTCAGTTGAGCTTGAAGTTTCTTGACAGTTGCCACATACATGTCAGAATTAATGGTGGTTCCGTGTGGTATGATGTCCACAAGGAAGAGCCCTTCTGAATTGTAAAACACAGTAGCCATAACTTTTTCTGCTGAAGGCGAAGGCGCAGTTTTGAATTTCTTTTTCTTTGGTGAATTAGCATGATGCCACTCCATTGTCTGCCTCTTTGTCTCCGGTTGAAAATGGTGAAGCCATGTTTCATCTCCTTTCACAATTCTTGCAGGAAAGTCATCTCCACCATTCTCATATTTTGTCCAAAAGTTCCCTGAACACTATTTTTCGGGTTTCTTTGTGGGCTTCTGTCAACATCTTCGGAACCCACCTGGCACAAACCTTGGAGTGACAATTCTTTCATTGTTACTCGTTTGTCAGCCACAACCATGTTGTCAAAACGCTGCACATTGTCAGGACTTCGTGCAGTGCAGGGTCTGCCGCTGCGAGGAGTATTCTGAATATTGGCTTGTCCTCTTTCACCAGATAATCTGCTTGCCCACCGACTAACCCTACTGCAATCGACAGCTGCATCTCCATACACCTTTTTCAACCTCTTGTGAATTTTTCCCACAGTCTCGTTTTCACAGCACAGGAACTCGATAACAGCACTTTGCTTCTGACGAATGTCAAGTACAGCAACCATCTTGAAGGAGTGCTATCATGGAGCCACTAACGAGAACGACTTAAATTAAAAATGAATACAAACGGGAAGGTCGTATATATGGCCTCCATAAATTGCAAAGGTGTAGAATAAAAAATACATTTAAAAAACGTTCTGCATTACTTTTTGGAGTGACCCTCGTACACTTGAGTTGCCTATTTATTACCAGTTAAATGGTTCTAAATTACAATTTGAAAACTGAAAACAAATATGACCAGGACGCACTCAAGAAAGCTCTATGTGAGCATAATAAAAGAAGATAAGCCTGACACCTGCCGAAAAAATTATGGAGTGCCATGAACTACATTTCAGTATTCGCTGAAAGTAGATCTTTCAGCACCAGGTGTATAAAATAAAGTCAGGTTTAAAAGAGTGTTTGCTTCAGATATGGCTGAAAATTTGAAGCAACATGCAATCAATCTGCAGAAAATGCTTTTCGGAAAGTCTAGAGTGGAATTTCGAAGATTAGCCTTCGGATTCGCAGAATCCACTCATATAGAGCACACAAACCAGAAGATGGCTGGGTCTGCCTGACTTGAGGCTTTCATGAAATCAAAAAACGTCTAAGCAAAGATTAGCCACACATATGATGGGCATATGAACATGTACAGACATGAAAAAGTGATTTGGGCACTTCATTTGTGATATGTTCAGATATTAAATTTAACCTTATCAGAGTTTGTTATGTTGTAAATGAAATCTGAACTCGGAAATAAGCTATTTTGTTGGGGATACAAATACTGACGAAGTTGCCCCAGAGTGCGGGGCAACTTCGGCAAATGTAGCGTCTTTAATTTATTTTTGTTTTTAATTCAATGCTTCACTTCTTTGTAAATTCTGATCCATATACATAATATAAATATATCAAGTGTATTTATCATTAAGAGTTCAAAACATAAATTGTCTTTTTATTGTACTTACGTGAGTGTTTAGCTTAACGTGCCGAACTTGCCCCGACCTCCCCTATATCTCCGGTGGGCGGACAAAAGGACTTAAGTCATTATTTTTTGTGATGTAAGATTGCCTTCATTAACCCAGTTTTCTAAAAGAAACCCTAGAACCAGTGACGTCAACAATAATGAAAATCATGAAATAGCCGAAACATATCACTTTTCTGATTTAGAGCAGTAGTTCAAATCTTTGAGAATTCCTCATGTAAATTTTGCATAGAGTGACTTCCCTTTTACTCGATCGCCAGAGATTTCTGAAGTGGAACTTCAATTCAGGTTATTTCAAATCACGTGATTTGAATTCAAGCTACTTGAAAAGTGTGAAAGAGGCTTTAAAGGCTTAAGAAATGATTGCTGTTTATGATGATGACAAAGATGAAGATGGGAACATTTGTCATAACCAAAGCTCGGAACTTGGGGACTTGTGTCTTTGCACGCGGCTAAGCGACGGACTTCAATGTCAACAAACTCCCGCTTCCAGTACGGAGGTACTGTCAGGTCTGCTATAAAGGTGGTTTCTGGCTGAAGCAACATAATGATAGTATTGTGGTAGGTTGAAACATGTAATTTTATAGCATATATATATATATATAATAAAAATAAACATCAGCATTATATCAAATTTACTGTTCTACTCTGTACATTTTATTACAGTGACTACTTACATTCGAAGATTTTCGAACCCATAACTTCTTCGTCAGTGAGTTAAACATGATTTGAAACGAGAAAAACTTATTTCCACGTCACATGAAATGACGGGAGCAAACTTAAAATGTTTTAACTGTCACTGCTTTGTTCGATTTTCAGCAGTTGCTAGCTGATCTCTTATCTGAGAAAGATAAGTATATCCTAAATTTTTCTCGATAATAGTTCTCAATTTGTGTGTCACTACTAGGGCAGATCCCTCTACGACTTGATCCTCGGCTATGGACAAATTTTCTACCAATTTAAGGGACTGCAATGTCTTTCAATTAATGCCGTTTCCAGCCTTTAGTTTGTGTGTGGCACAACTTAAAAAATATAAACTCTCCATTCGTAGAAAATAATGTATCTCCTCCGAATTTCTCCACGAAATTCTGTACCTAAAATTTAAAAAATATATTTTCAAACTTCTATAATACCCATTCGAATAACACGTATTTTCTAATTCCTCTAACAGACCGTTTATTTGTAATTCTCTGATTGTCATTGGCTTCAACATGACACAGTTTCTTCGTGCGTAGATGTGACCACTTTCTTAGTACATACGACTGTCCTTGAGCGTTTACAGCGTGAGCTTTGTATACTTTGTACCTGTAACCTTACTCATGCACACGACACACAAGTCCCCAAGTTCCGAGCTTTGGTCATAACCAATCACAAGTTTTCTCTTGATAGTTGGAAGCTGAGGACTCAATCTCGACGGCTTTAGAGATTTACTGATACTCATGGGCTGTTCTCTACAAAGGGACACAGAGAGACTGTTGGGGGAGGTAAGTGCATATCCTGAGGTCCTTAGGGACACCATAATGGGGGATACTATACAGAGCACGTGTCTGGCGTACAGTTACAGTGGTTGTAACGGCCTTGTGCAAGCTGTCTGCTTCCGCGTAAAAGTTTTACGGCGCTACATCCCTTTGTGTACAAGAAGAGGAAACAGCACGTCAGTCTTGCAACCTCCTCAACCATAGTACTTGTTCGTTTTATTTCACTTAATAGCGCTACTTAAAGAGAAGATCTAGGTTTCATAAACGCCTATCTTCACCATACGATTATGATAGAATACATTTTATTAATGCTAGCTCTTAATGTTAGCTACTCCGAATTTTCCTTTATTTAAATGTACTTCTTGCATTAGAAAATAAATTGTTCTTCGCTCAGGATGTGCAATCAGCCCAATGCACGCTAAAATGTCGCCTTTCCAAGCTCTAGGAAGGTTCTAAATTAAATGGAAAATTTGAACAAACATCAGATGTTATAAAGAAACTTCTCCTTCTGTATGATTATTACAGCATTTCTTTGTAAGTAATCATGGCCATCAACATCTTCTATGTTGCAGGTACAGTGATCAGCTAAAGAAACGCTGCATATACATATACATATATCATATACATTCATTCAGTTTTCTACCCGAGGGTAGGTCTTTCACTGCAACCCGAGCGTTCTCCAATCTTTCCCATTTTCAGCCTTCGTCTTTGTCTACGCATATTATCCATAGATCTTAATATCGTCTATCATCTGATATGTTTTTCTGCCCCGAACTTTTCTCCCGTTCACCATTCCAGTGCATCCTTTAGTAGGCAATTTCTTCTCTTTTTCTCTTCCTGATCAATTTCAAAATCATTCTTTGTTCACTCACTCTTTCCAACACAGCTTCATTTCTTATTCTGTCTGTCCATTTACACGCTTCAGTCTTCTCCATAGTCACATTTCAAATGCTTCTATTCGCGTCTCTTCACTTAGTCGTAATGTCCATGTTTCTGCCCCATACAATGCTACACTCCACACAAAACTCTTCGCTAGTCTCTTCCTTAGTTCTTTTTCTATAGGTCGGCAGAACATGCTCCTTTTTCTATCAAAAGGTTCCTTTGCATTTGCTATATTCCTTTTGAGGAGCTCGTGTTACTGCTTATAGCACTATTTGAGGCTGTTGATTCGCTCTACTGTCTCATTTAGAATTCGCAAGTTTACATTCGTTATTTTTCTTTCGACGACCATGGTCTTCGTCTTGTTTGCATTTATCTTCATCTCATATTGCTCACAGCTGTCATATAGCTCCAGTAGTATATCCCTTAGTATCATCTCCTCTTCTACTAACACCGCCATATCATCGATAAATCTTATTCCCCTTATTATCACTTCTCCCATGTTCTGAAAACAGTTCTTCACTAAATCCTCCAAGTAGATGTTGAACAAGGTACCGTCATTAGGGGTTACTTTGATATTGGGGGCTACTTTCATAACTACTTCGATCGATTACTAAAATCGAATTCGCGCGAAAGATATCAGAATGTGGTCAACTTTGGATCTCGTGTTGGCAGCTCTGTTAAACTAGTTATGAGATAGCGACTGTGCTATATAAATACTACAAGTTGTAGAGGAGAAATTAAATATTTTGTGGTTTATAAAGTGAATGAGGATTTCTGATACCTGCAAAACTTTGAAGCTACACAGGTAAGCATACTTATAAATGAATATTCAATTCTATCTTCAAATAAAGTAGTTCCTAGGCATTTAAAGTGTTGCTTGTCGTTCACTTGAATGTTGTAGTATGCACACCAGTTACGTTGAAGAGTCACGGGGTAACTTTGATAGAGAGGATGGGGCTAAATTGATAATCTAGTCAAACATTTAAAATTACATTTATATTGTTTTAGACGTTATCGCTGTCCGTCCAGAGCTACTATGATGCGAGATTATAAAAAGGAACCAGGCTCTTGTCAGTACGACAATTTTTCAGATTCTTCAGAGGAGCCTGACGACATATTTTGATGGAGTGGAAAGAGAAAATCCTCGATTTTCAACTATACCGAAGGCTAATTTTCCAAGCTTGTTGAAGAAAGCATTGATCCACATGGATAAGACAAAGTTACAAACAAATACTAATAAACAATCATTTCCCGGAGATACAGAACAGTCAGAAATAAAACGCATTTTGATCAAAACAGTTCCTTTTCTACGGGCATTTGTCCTTGCAATAAGAAATAAGTCCTCAAAAAATTCCGGAGCCTGTAGAAGTTGTTGAACAACAGGTTGAGAGTTGCCTCATGGCATTTCTTCAAGAACACTGATTTGGGAATTCTAGTACAGTTGGCTCTATGATGAGAAAAAAGAGACGACTCAATGTTGAATCAGGGAAGAGTATAGTTACTGCGTCTACTTCAAACAACAAAGGCAGCAATGATGAAGAAGAGCCTCAGGTGATTTGTATAAATAGGCAGATCAAAGTTTCAGGTCCCAAAATTCCAGAAGATGCTAACACATGAAATAGAATCAGAAAACCCAAAAACAGGAAATGTCATCCTTGCTAAATTTCTTTATAGTAAAGATAAGAAAATCGTCACATATGTCTTTGAAACTGTGGACATGGCATCAAATGGGATAGTGATTCATGGTCTCAAAAGAGCTGATGAGAGTGAAACAAAATTTAAGCCAATTGACAGAACATTTCTACTATTTCAATGCAACACATCATCAAGATTTTACCTTCTTCAGTCGCAGAACTAACTGACAATTCCATGATTTATGTCTTCTCTATTGTTCTTGAATTCAAGTAAATTCTAGTTTTGTTTCCATTATTTTTATGAAAAGCTGATTTAGTTTGTAGTCTAGATTAATTATTTATGAGATTGGTAATGGTTTGATAGAACAAATTTGATTTCAACAATTTATATAATTTTCTATGTCTATTATAATGTACAATGAGCCTTTGGACTTTTCTTGCAAATGAAATACTAATGTGGTATTTGAAATATCCTTTAAATATAATTTAATTTGCTTAATTTGCCCTGATTTACCTCTATAATAGCAAATCTCACAACTTCAGTTTGACTCTATTATGTCATCTTCGGGTTAATACAGAAATCTGGCTTTAATTAATGGTATATCAACGTAGCCCCCATCACAGTTTAGCTTTTATAGTATGGTCTTTATTTTTTTTCACGGGTACAACTCAACACAATTATTTTCTTAGAAGTAGGATGGCAAGGTAAAGACAATCTGATATCTACATTTTTTTATATGTTAAAATACTAAAAAATTAAACCGTAACCATAAAAAATGTAAGTTAAATCTATCAAAGTAGCCCCACTTGACGGTATGTGATAAAGGGCATCCTTGTCGTAGTCCTGTCCCCATTTCACATTCTTCACACATCTCTTCTATCCTGACTTTGACCCTCGAGAAATGGGCGTAGGGCAGAATCCTTCCGTACTGCAGGTGCCCAAACAGCTAGCAGCCCGAATCCCCCCGCACCGGTCGGGTAGTGAGAAAGTAAAAGTCTTGAATTCTCACGGCCCTTTTCGGTACCCTCCCTTAACCTCAGTTTCAGACGCAGATTCGGTAATTTCCAACCATCCGCCTGTGTTGCTTATGCTGACACAAAATCCAAAGATGTAAATTTCATTTAACACAAAGTTGGAGGCGAGAAATACAAAATTTGGGACTTGCATACGATTACCACTCCAAAAATGAAAGAGGAAAATTTTTAGCCTACATGTTTGGTTTGCCAATGTTAGACCCTGATATGGTTCGTGACTGTTTTTGTTTAGTAAAGGACTTCATGTCAATGAAGCCTGACTCGGCTAAACTACAAACGCTTTGTGACTATTTAAAAGAAACGTACTTTTTCTTCCTTCCCTGTGGGGAATTGAGTTGCAGTAGGTAGAACGCTTGCAAAAGTTTCCACAGTAAGTATAATAGCCAATTTTATGCCAGCAATCCAGATATATACAGATTTTTAGAAGTATTGAAGCAAATTCAGCTGGATACCAAAATAACAATTATCTAGTTATTAAAAAAGAGAAATTAAAGAAAAAGAAAGAAAGGAAGGGTATGTCCACACAACGATTTCATATTACAGCAAGTAGAAAACTTCAAAGCTACAAAAATTTCAAGAATGGAATATGTAAAACTCGTCTCATATGAAGTCAAATGTGGAAAGAGAAGAAAAATTGTATGAAAATGACGATATTAAGGGGGGATATGTAATAAAATAATGAAGCATATGAATGTGGAAGCTTATGGGGTGTGAGCCAGTTCTTCTCCTGGCGGTGCACCCTGCTAAACGAACTGGGAGAAGAAACATTAATGAAAATTTAAATAGTCGAATTTAATTCATTTTCGTTTGATATTAACAAAAAATACGTGTGTTGTCAGCAATTAAGATCTACTACCTGCATTGCCGGGAAGGATTCAAGGCTATGATCCTTATGAACCCTTTAGTGTTCGGGAGGATTCAAGGCTGTTTTTATTACCGCGGCAAGATTCGGTGCTGCGACCCGAGAAATTGTTCTCTGTCGTAGAAACAAATAAAGAAGCAGCTTATTGATGCAGTAAAAATGTTGCCAACCTTAAGTTAATTAAATTCAATAGAAGAAATGTCGGAAGAAAGTGATATTGGAAGAGGAGTAGGCCTACGTCGAGAATATCCTATATCATCTATCCTGCTCAACATTTACTTGGAGGATTTAGTAAAAACAGTTTTCAGATCATAGGATGAGTGATAGTAGGAGGAAGAAGAATAAAGTCCATAAGATTTCCTGATGATATGGCGTTGTTAGCAGAAGAGGAAATGATACTGAGGGATAAACCACTGGAGCTAAATGACAGCTGTGACAGTATGGAATGACGATAAATGCAAATAAGAGGAAGAGCATGTCATACGAAGAAAAATAACGAAGGTAAACTTGCGAATTATAAATGAGGAAGTGGAGCAAGTAACAGCTTCAAATACTTGAGGTGTACTATAAGCAGTAGCATGAGCTGCTGCCAAGAAGTCAAAAGGAAGATAGCAATGGTCAAGAAAGCTTTTAATAGAAAAAGGAGCATCTTCTGCGGGCCTCTGGAAGGAAGTAAGGAAGAGACTAGTGAAGTGCTTTGTGTGGAGTGTATGGGGCAGAAACGTGGACATTACGATGAAGTGAAGAGAAGCTAATAGAAGCATTTGAAATGGGGATATGTAGAAGAATGGAACGTGTAAAGTGGACAGGGAGAATAAGAAATGAAGTTGTGTTGGAAAGAGTGGGAGAAGAAAGAATGATGCTGAAACTGATCACGAAGAGGAAAAGGAATTGGTTGTGTCATTGGCTGAGAAGAAACTGCATACTGAAGGATGCACTGGAAGGAATGGCGAAGGGGAGGAGAGTTCGGGGTAGAAGAAGATATCAGTTGATAGACGACATTAAGATATATGGATCATATGAGGGAATAAAAAGGAAGGCAGAAAACAAGAAAGACTGGAGAAAGCTGAATTTGCAATGAAAGACCTGCCCTTGTGCAGAACACTAAATGAAATTCAAATTACCATTATTTTTATTATTGTTATTACTGTTATTATTATTATTATTATTATTATTATTATTATAATTATTATTATTATTATTATTAGGTCTATTACTATTATTATTACGATTATTATAATAATAATTATTATTGTTATTATTATTATTATTATTATTATTATTATTATTATTATTATTATTATTATTATTATTATTATATCAGCATTTGATTTTTATACTGTGGAAGATTGGTTCCGAAGAATTGAATGTAAAGGTCTTTGGCTTATATTAGAATTACTCTTCAGGCATAGTGACTATATGATAACTAATAGATGTATTTATGTCAAAAATATTTCCAAATTTGGTTCCTAATGCTCAACTGTCAGATTTTGAGTCCAAATACATCCTATCAAATAATATGAGATAGAAATAAAGAGAGACGGACAGCGTGGAATGTTTAGACCAGTGGTCGTCAGCACGCGCTGAAATGTGTAAAGGGTAAGCGGAGCCGTTCCGTGTGGCCCGTCGTGCAGCAGGAACAGGTAGGGAGCATACCCGCTAGCAGCTACGAGTGTACCATGATGTACTGTGTTCTCCGCGGTTAAGTGACGCTAGCCCCAGGGTGCTCCGTGTTGACGACCGCTGGTTTACACGGATGGGTGCATAGAAAGGAACATTTGAAAGGTACGGGAGACTTTGTTTTTAATGTGTACTGTTGTTGTTTAGTGAACTGTCCGAAGACAGGTTTGAACCTCATAATTGACAGCAATAGGGTATTACTAATGAGACAATTAACCCAGTTTCTTTCTCCCGCCATTGCATACATCGCTGACCAGTCACATATTACACTAATCAGACTTTAGATGTACAGTATGCAAAAAATTGTTTTCCTCCGACACATATCGTCAAGTGAGGTATACTATCTTATAATAGATGTACATATCCCGTGTACTGTATTTTCACGAAATAAACTGAGCTGTACCGACTGGAAGTCAGCTGTATACTAATGCCACTATTCATCATTAATGGAAAAACTCCAATCGATATCTCTCATCAACAATGCATTTTTCTGCATCTTTACTTAAAATGATCAAATTAAATGTAGCGATAAAAGTATGAGACTACTAAAAATTACGAAATTTCATACACATAAAAATTTAACATCATCACTGAAATCAGTAGAATACCTCTAAACAGTTTTTAGCTTCTGTTATTCTGTGCGAAGTTAACAATAATTCGTTAAGGAAGTAATCCTGTGTCAAACTTTAACCCTTAAATTCTCAAAGTATCCTATAGGATACAACAGGTTAAAAGGCTATCTATATATATAATTTGAACTGGTAATGTAAATTACGGGAAAACGGCTGACCGGATTTTAATGAGTGACCCCTCATTTTCATGCCTGGCATCCAATGTTTTTCGGAAAAATAGTAGTTTTCAGTGAAATGTCAATTTTCCTACATAATATTCCTATTTTCCAAAATCCATCAGTTGTCAGTTTTGAGAACTAATTTTATTGAATCACAGCCGACTTGATTGAATTTCAGAACTACAATAAACAATAGGCTATTACACGAAGGCCATGACCTGCAGGATTGCCGACATATTTAGAGCTCAATTCAATTTCTTATTAAAAACTGATTCTGCAGTGTATAATTTTATGAGTATAGTTGTGTATTGGATATTCAAATCTACGAAACTTGAGGTGGTTTGATGACATTATTACCACTAGAAATTAAATGTTATTATAGTTAATATCATGAAGCGTTTATTTTTCATTAATTGTACATAATAATGATGCTATATTGATGACATGAAAGTGAAACTTTTTTTTTTTTGTATTTTATTGGGTTATTTTACGACGCTGTATCAACATCTAGGTTATTTAGCGTCTGAATGAAATGAAGGTGATAATTCTGGTGAAATGAGTCCGGGGTCCAGCACCGAAAGTTACCCAGCATTTGCTCGCATTGGGTTGAGGGAAAACCCCGGAAAAAACCTCAACCAGGTAACTTGCCCCGACCGGGATTCGAACGCGGGCTACCTGGTTTCGCGGCTAGACGCGCTGACCGTTACTCCACAGGTGTGGATGTGAAACGTTTTGAGGTTATGTAAGCAAATGTAAAGAATATCTTAATTTAGATCTTCATTTCTATAATTTATTGAGTGACTGCTATATATAACTACAAAACTTAAGTAAGATAATAATATTGTTATTAAAAATCAAATATTTTTATACTTATTAACCCAGTGGAGTTGGGTCTTTTTCATATACTTAATGACGGTGTAGTGTAGATATTGATATATGTCGTCTTCAGTATTGGCTCGAGAGAGCGCAAAAATTACAGTTCCTAAGGAAAGATAAAAAGGTATTACTTACTGATAAAATAAGAGGCCTAGAAAATTTTGTAGTCTCCAGATCATTTCAGCAAGATCTCTTAATAGGATAAAATGATTTACGGCCTATATTTCAAGTTCTACATGCAGCAGCTATACGAAAATGCTATTGTTCGAAAGCTTAGCAAACCTGACATTTTTTAACTTTTCGCCTACAATCCACAATGACCTGAAATAGCTACTGCTATCGTCCTGACATTGATACTTGCGTTTTCGCGTTGAAACTAAAAAATTGAAGTCGGATAGGTTCACGAAAAAGTATTTGGCCTAAAAAAATCCATTCAGAGGGAGTATGTTTCATTATTATGGAAGCAAATAACTATCAAAAAGACAAGCATTCTTCATCTATACTAATAATAAATCTGTAGCCGAAATTTTTCTGGTAATTTTCGATTTTCCAAAAATAATTGGTCCTGACATATATAATTAACCACCCTGAAACCGAAAATCGCGTTTTTGAAATTTTTGTCTGTCTGTCTGTGTCTGTCTGTCTGTATGTTTGTTACCTTTTCAAGCGATAATGGCTGAACGGATTTCGATGAAAATTGGAATATAAATTAAGTTCGTTGTAACTTAGATTTTAGGCTATATGGCATTCAAAATACATTATTTAAAAGGGGGGTTATAAGGGGACCTGAATTAAATAAATCGAAATATCTCGCGTATTATTGATTTTTGTGAAAAATGTTACATAACAAAAGTTTCTTTAAACCTCATTTGCGATAAATTTTATTCTTTACAAAATTTTGATAGGACTGATATTTAATGAAATAAATGAGTTTTAAAATTAAAATAACTGCCATCTAAGACCGTGTAACGAAATAAAAAACAAATGACATGGTTTTTATTTTATTTTATTGGGTTATTTTACGACGCTGTATCAAGATCTAGGTTATTTAGTGTCTGAATGAAATGAAGGTGATAATGCCGGTGAAATGAGTCCGGGGTCCAGCACCGAAAGTTACTCAGCATTTGCTCGTATTGGGTTGAGGGAAAACCCCGGAAAAACCTCAACCAGATAACTTGCCCCGACCGGGATTCGAACCCGGGCCACCTGGTTTCGCGGGCGGACGTGCTGACCGTTACTCCACAGTTGTGGACCAAATGACTTGGTCTATAAGGGGCCTTGGACAACAACAATCGAAAGCTATGAAAGATAGCCTACAGAGAATGTTTCTGTGTTTGTATGAAGTAATATCGGAAGCTAAATTAACCGATTTGTATAATTAATTATTATTTCACCATTGGAAAATGTAGTTTTTCTAGATCAGCGTTTCTCAAAGTGTGTTCCCCGGAACCCCGAGGTTCCGTAAGCAACGTTTGGGGGTTCCGCCAATTCCTGATGTGAAATTATTTATTTTTTAATCTCTAAAATATGTTATATAAACATGAAAAAGAATAAGAACAGAACTATAACTGTTTATTCAGCCATTCTATTGGCAATTATCAAGACAACAATAGGTACCGTTTACAGCAATCCGATCACTAAAGCAGATTGTTGAAATAATAATTAATAGGTGCGCTTCAACTTAAGTGTCTGCAGCTAACACATTTTCCAACAATAATGCAAAGGTGTAAATTGTATTATGGAATCAATTGAAAATTCTGTGAAGGATATTTCGCACATTTATTTTGACGTTCCTTTAAGAAAGCACATGAAACTTCTTCTGAAGAGGAAAGACCATTATTTTGAAGTTCAAGGTGAGTTATGTGTTAATGTTGTGTCTCAAAATTTATTTAATAATATCAGAAAAAAGGTAAAATGTTTTAAAGAATAATTGTGCGAGTTTTGTCATCCCTTCTTCAAAACTGTGTAAACAGAGGGCGAGACCGATCATTGCGAGCTAAGTCATTCTATTTTTAATACAGAGTTATACCGATCTTAACTCTAAATTTTTTAATACAGAGTGACACCGAATAATGGATCGGTGGCTTAAAACAGGATAATTAAAACAATCAACATCCAAGTGTGCCACTACAACTTCAACTAACCCTAAACAATTATGTGGGTCTGATGGAGGCGAAATGGAAAGACCAGATTTACAAAATAGCTGCTCATTATCTGAAAATGTGAAGGAGCCAACATCCAAAACACAACATGAACCTGTGATTAAAGAACGTAAATATAATGAGAGTTACTTAGTCTTGGATTTTACGAATGCTGAAAATTGCCCTCAGTATGTAATATGTGGCAGAATTTTACCTAATAGTTCGATGGCACCTTTAAAATTACGTCGCCATTTTGAAACACACCATGCTCAGTTTCATGACAACAATATTGATTTCTTTGATAGGAAATGTCGTGAGTTACTAAATTCACAAAAGTTCTTAGCTCAGACATTTTATAGTAGAAATAAAAAAAAACAGCAGAAGCATCTTTCACTGTAACCTACAGAGTGGCTCAGGCAGGTGAGCCCCACGCAGTAGCCGAAAAATTAATAAGATTGACACGGTTAAGTGCTTAATCAATGAGAAGGAGGCTAAGCAATTATCTTCCGTGTCGCTTTCAAATGACACAGTGGCTCGTCGCATTCAAGACATAGCAGCTTACATCAAGGAAGAATTAAACCGTCCACTCAGAAGCTAATGCAACAGGATCTGAAATTTTCCGACTTATTAGTGAGTACTTTGAAGAAATCATACACCTTGGGACAATTTGTCTTCATGTCTGCACGGATGGTGCAAAAGCAATGATTGGGAAAACAGCTAGTGCAGTATTGCACATAAAGTCACTTGCAAGAAATTGCAAAGCAGTCATTGTATTTTGCACCGTCAAGCTTTGACCACATCAAAAATGCCACTTTTCCTCAAAAATGTTCTTAATGAAGTAGTAAAAATCGTTAATTTTATCAAGACCACTAAATTAAAGAATTTTCAAAATCATTTGTGAGGACATGGGAAGCCTTCCTAAATCTCTACTTCTCCATACAGAAGTGAGATGGCGTTCTCGCGGAGAAACTTTAAATAGATTCGTCGAACTTAGGGCTGAGGTGATGGTCTTTCTTCATTGATCACCATTCCGACTTGGACGATCGTTTGAGTGTCAAACAATGGTTCTTGAGACTTGCCTATTTAGCTGACATTTTTGTCAAAATCAACGAAGTAAATGTATGAATAATAATAATAATAATAATAATAATAATAATAATAATAATAATAATAATAATAGTAGTAGTAATAATAATAAAAGCCGTAAATCTCCAGTGGGGCAAAGCCTCCTGCTTGGGCAGGGGTGGCTCGGATCTGCACCATCAGAAGAGCCCTGTATTATTACAGGGAAAAAATGCCAGTATATTCACTGTAGAAGATAAAATCAGAAGTTTCAAGAGAAAATTGCAGTTTTGGATGAGAAGTCTAGCCGGCCGTGAATTTGAGAGCTTCACTGCTTTGAAAGATTTCCTTGAGAAGAACGAAGAAACTCTCCGAGAACTTGACGAAATCAATGAAGAATTTGTAAAGCATTTGGAGCATATGCGCCATACTGTAGAACAGTATTTTCCAGAAGAGGAGACTGAAAATAATTCTCAAAACTTGTGGGTCAAAAATCCATTTGACATCAAAGAAAAACCTCCTTCCTCGCTTCTGAAGAATACGAAGCATTACTGGAATTGACGTCTGATTCATCCCTGCAACCTCAGTTTAAGAATCTCCCTGTGATGGATTTTTGGCACAGCCTGAGAAGAGAGTACTCAGTGTTATCAAAGAAAGCTATTACAATTCTACTTCCTTTTGTAAGTACTTACCTATGTGGAAATGGGTTTTCTGTGTATACGTCTATCAAAACTAAATAGCGAAACAGACTGCATGCAGAAACAGATATGAGACTTCAGCTTTCCAACATTAAACGCGATATTAAAGAAATATGCAAGCGTAAACAACAAAAGCACTAGTTCCACTGATCTGTTTCAAACAGGTGTTTTTTTTTCTAACAAAAAATTAAGTACCTGAATTTTAGTGTAAATTACAAAACAATGTTAACGATGCAAGTTTATGCTTGTTATATATTTACTGATCTTTGTAACAGTAGCAAATATATTTCAGAAACATTTGTAATTTTTAAATACGAGTATGTGTAATGTGTGAGTTCAAAAAACATGTTTAATGTTAGTGATAAAAATGAGCTAGGATTACTAATCTTTATAATAACAGCAAATACAGTTCAACAAAATTATTTATAATTTATAAATATGTATAATATGCAACATCACTCAAAATGTCATATTAATGGTAAAATACATTTGGTAATTTAATATTTGCCTGTAACATACACACATCACTAATATTCCGCTGGGTTCCACAGATTTATTTTGGATTTAAAAGGGTTCCGTAGGTAGAAAAGTTTGAGAAACGCTGCTCTCGATGGACATAATATTATAATATTATTACAGTAACATCTGATATAATAATATAATATAATACAAAATATAATATAATATAATATAATATAATATAATATAATATAATATAATATAATATAATATAATATAATATAATATAATATAATATAATATAATATAATATAATATAATATAATATAATATAATATAATATAATATAATGTAATATAATATAATACTACATAATATAATATAATTTAAGTTATTTGAAGGGTTCAGAACCATAGCGGGCCAAGCGCCATTTACTAAATACGTAGAAAACAACAAGGGTTAAAATTAAGTTATTACCGTAATTCAATGGAAACATATAGCAAGTAAAATAAAGTATACACATTAAATCTAAATGATGTCAATGTTCATTAGACTATAGTTGCATGTAATAACAATTAAGAAACATGTTAAAGGAATTGTCATTGCACCAAATGAGTGCTTTCTGGACAAAAATGATCGCATTTTAATTATTTAAATACAATTTAAATTAAGTAACATATTAAACGATTTATCCTTCTATCAAACACGAATGTTCCCTGGATCAAACGTCCTATTTTAATTATGTAATTAGTTTATATTTATTTCTAACAGGTGCAGCGGAGCGCACGGGTACGGCTAGTTGAAAATAAATCTGAAAAAATTTTATTTGAACGTCTAACGAACTTAGTTCGCTGCAGAATTTGCTGCACAAGCCACTAGTATGCTATAATTTTAATAGAACAATAGGAAAATTAATATTTTACAATACTATAGCCTAATATTGTACAACATATAAAATATGGACATTGCGACAGTTGTTTTCTTTACAGTCCGACACGGTTTAATAAACTAGTGTGAGAAATGAAGTTTTTGCCAATTTGAATGTTAATATTAATTTGTCACGGAAATTTTACTTGAAGCAAGTAAAGCGATCGGTTTGGAAGTAAATCCCGAAAAGACGAAGTATATGATTATGTTTCGTGACCAGAATATTGTACGAAATGGAAATATAAAAATTGGAGATTTATCCTTCGAAGAGGTGGAAAAATTCAAATACCTTGGAGCAACAGTAACAAATATAAATGACACTCGGGAGGAAATTAAATGCAGAATAAATATGGGAAATGCGTGTTATTATTCGGTTGAGAAGCTCCAGTCTGCTGCCCAAAAATCTGAAAGTTGGAATTTATAAAACAGTTATATTACCGTTTGTTCTGTATGGTTGTGAAACTTGGACTCTCACTCTGAGAGAGGAACATAGGTTAAGGGTGTTTGAGAATAAGGTGCTTAGGAAAATATTTGGGGCTAAGCGGGATGAATCTACAGGAGAATAGAGAAAGTTACACAACACAGAACTGCACACATTGTATTCTTCACCTAACATAATTAGGAACTTAAAATCCAGACGTTTGAGATGGGCAGGGCATGTAGCACGTATGGGCGAATCCAGAAATGCATATAGAGTGTTAGTTGGGAGACCGGAGGGAAAAATACCTTTAGGGATGCCGAGACGTAGATGGGAGGATAATATTAAAATGGATTTGAGGGAGATGGGGTGTGATGATAGAGACTGGATTAATCTTGCACAGGATAGGGACCGATGGCGGGCTTATGTGAGGGCGGCAATGAACCTTCGGGTTCCTTAAAAGCCATTTGTAAGTAAGTAAGTAATATTAATTTGTATTTTTATGGCTCTACTAGACGTGCTGATATCATCATAATTGATCGGCAGAAGAGTAAGGGTGTCATTCTTGATCCCACAATCAGTTTCGAGATGCACGAGCAACATCCACAAAAGGTGTGTCGTGAAAAACAAGTCATATATGAGCCTTATTGTCAGCATCTTAGAGCACAATACCACATCACACTTTGGACAGGTTTTGGGCTCATTTCGGTGCCCGTGGCACGATCCCACGAGAAACTTTAAACCAACTTAAACAATTTAAAATTTCTGATGCAACGATTGATGCCATAGGATCTCATGTGTTAAAATCATCCTTAGCTATAATTAGTAATCATTTGTACCCAACAAACATTTATTGTAAATGATTTCCCATGTTTTCGTATCATTTATCTTACTGTTTTCATTTTCCTTTCAAATTGTCACACAATTGGTTTCCACGATTAATCTTTATGAATTGATTAGTAGGCCTGATCTATTCGAACCCTTATTTAGGGCGACTTTTTCATTTAAAAAATTTCTTCCTCTAATCACCAAATATCTTACTATAATAATACCGGACAGCTAGCAGTTCTGCGCGCGAACGAGGCTGTGCTGCTACCTAGGCGACCGGTGTGAAGATACTCGCGAAACAAGCTCTAATAACTGCAATGTATATTGTTGTTGGGCTAGTTAATAGTTTTATTAATTGATGCTGTGTTAAAATGTCACGGTGTATATGTGCTGTTTATAATTGCTACAATTACAGTATTACAAATTGATCCAAATCGTATTTTCGATTTCCGAGAGTTCATAAAAAGTGAGTCAACAACATTTTTTAATAGGCCTAATGCCTTTGTCTCTATGTTCATAGAACAATAAAAATTAGCTTTTTATTTAAGTCTAATAAATGAATAGAAGTTAAAATATATTGGAAATTTTAAGGTTTTAGCAAATTAAGTTTTATTGTTGTCCACATGCCTTTACTAATTATTACAAGCATCAGATTACTGCTATTCTCATCTTTCCAGCTGTCAGCAGTGGGTATATAAAGCGTTATTGTAAATTCATTCTTAATGTCAGAATTAATTTTGTCTCACTAAAGCTAACAAAAATACGCAACAATTAATTACGGATAATAATATGAAGCATGCAATATTTCTCATAATACGCAGCTTTGATATGAAATAATGTTACATTAAATACGGTACTATTCAACATTTCTTAAGTGTCTCGTATATTATTCGACATTAGTACCTCACGTTTTAAACAACAGTCCGATTTCCGCTATATTAATATTTGTATTTGTGGAAGTAATTCCACGCCGCTGTGCTAGATGTCAAGTCCGCGATATTTCGCAATCACGTCAATTCTGCTAGTATACAGTTGTCCGGTATTATTATAGTAAGGTACAATATTTGTAACCACTACTACAGATTGCCATTAACAAAGAGTACCATAATACAATAAACAGAGTAAATGCCTTGAGGCTTAGTGATACATTGTTGTTAGAGTGAAAAATAACAATTTGAATTAGATTGAAACACATGATAATAAACGAAGTAACGTCAAGAAGATCCGAATTAAAGTCATGGTCCATATGTATGATGCATCAAAATAGCGTGTGACGAAAAATAATATTCCATATGCGAACCAATAACGGCAATAAATAGGCCTACACTTCTTTGTAAATTGTCCGCAGAATCTTGTGTTACGAAAAGTTAATGCTGTAATAAATCTCTTCCAGAGTTCGGAATTGCATGTTCAGAAACAATCCACACAGAAAGAGAACACAACAGATATATTACGTCTAATCAATTGAAGGCAAAAACAACCATAGTCCACAAACATAAATTTTCAGGAGAAACAAAAAAACTATCTGCCATGAGTGTTATTAACACTTCAAGTATGAAATTCTTCATTCTATTCCTTACCATGTAGAAAATTGGAAAAACTGAATTACCTACATTTGTAACTTAAATTGCCTCACAGAAATACGTGTGTAAATGTAGATACTGTGGACAGTGGTTGTTTTTAGAAAAAATACTCTATTTTGGCTGAAGTGTGCCTCTCCTTTAATCTTCTTTTTCTTTGTTATACCCTATTTCTTCTCTTTTCGTTGTTTACGTTTCTTTCCTCTGCACCTAAAGATGACTCCATAACTAATATAGGCCCTAACAATTCACGTGCTAAAGTATTTTTCTCTCAGATGGTTTTTGCTGCGTACTGCCATTCTACTACAGTTTAAAATTGTATGGATAAATGTTTCAAGATTATATGAATGGGATATGCCTATTTGTAAATGCTACCATCTTCTTGGGCAATGGCTGTTTTCATAAAAAGAAGTCTTTGGACTATGATTATTTTATGAAAACCACTGAAAATTTTCACTCCTATAACACAGGACTATTTTTTCCACTAACAACTAAATCAGTAGAAGGACGCTACAATACGCCCATCACATGCTTAATATCTCAAATTTGCATTTTATGGACTACGGTTTTTTAACCTTCAATTGAATATCACAAAAGTTACTGTTTCCATTTCGCTGTTAGTGTGTTTGGAATTCAAGTGGCTGATCAAATTTCAGACATGGATAAGGAGATGCAATGCGAAACGAGAATATTTTTCAATGTCTTGCTCCGATGCAGTCGCTGTCAACCGCCTCATCTGAATTTCAGCTCGAATCTTTAGTGTGAAAACCTAATTTCTTAACTACGAAGAATGGTATGCCAAATTTTTTCGAAGTCCAAAGACACAGAAGTGAATATGCTCATGAATGTGATAGGCCTACAACAAAAAATACGGAAACATATCAACAATAATACCGTAAACCGGTGTTAGATTGATCCAGTGCGTGTTACTTTGGCCCACACACGGTAAAAAGTTTAAAAATTTTTCGCACTACGAGTATCATCCATTCCTATGCGCCATGCGATAGTCAGATATTTTAAGAACAACTCTCGCTATCAGGATTGTCTATAACGATCTTTGTTGGACACCTGTTCTGTTGTAGAAGCAGTAAATTAATATTGTGTAAACTTCCTTCTTCCCAGCTAATACTGGTGATTGAAAAAATCAAGTCAGTGTATGTTTTGTAAACTAAAAGTATTGCCATACAAGATATGTAAACAATAATTGATTATTGTGAAACTCCTTGACAATATTTTCTATCTGCAAATAAATCTATTCACGTGGTTAGGGGCTATATTGGCCCCGGCCAAAATAACCCCTTAACGCTAAGTTCCCTTTCGTTGTAACTGTTGCAGCCCATGTCAGATTATTGAAATTAAAATACCCAAACATTGGCTGTTAGAAACTTTGTGTAACTTGGAAAAGCCAGTTATATCCAGTTGTTATCCCTAAAATGGAAGAAAATGGAATTTATGTTGACTGTATGCATGCAAGTTCTACTTACTGGTCCTTATTGGGTATGGCTCCAACAGAAGAACATTTTATTTTACCAGTGGAAAATATTATCAAGAAAATAACACCCCCCCCCCAAAAAAAAAAACAATTGAAGGGAGGTTTTCTCAGTGTTGAAGGCGTCAACTGAACATAAAAATCTGTAGTTTTGTTTTGTTTATATTGTTTTGCAGCCTTATAATAATTGGTGTATATAATTTATCTTTGTATGCCATACCATTTTAGACATTGTAATGTAAACATTAACTTGTTTACATTTGTAGCAAAAACAATGGAAAGGTTCAAATATTTATCTCAAAATAAATATATTTCATGTTTCAGACAGTCTTATTTTTAAGAATATTAATACCAGTTTGTAGTTTAATTTCGCAGGTGTTGCATTACATTGGCCCAGTTTAATTTTACTTTGGTTATATATGAGAAAACATAGGTGGGTGGAAGTAACCCCACGTGCCAGGTAACTCTGGCCCACAGCTTTGAACTAAGCTGTATCACATGTATTATTATCAGTGATTACTTTGGTTGTTGAAATGCTTTTAGGAAATGTTCCCGCACTCGCATATGAAATTTGGAACTTTATCTCCAAGAAAGTAGAAGAAGAACATTTAAAAATATATTCAGTGGGTCAAAGTAACCCCGGTTTACGGTACCGGATTACATCTCAAAAGACATTTGAGATATGAAGAATATAGGCTATTTGACCATAATGCTATACTGTATACATGTTTGTGATGTTACGTTGAATGATGTCATCCCCTGTCCGATTAAAAAGTACATGTTTTGAAGATTCTTCTACAATTTAACCCGAAATAGGATATTAATATCATCAAGAGAAAGTAGAATGCAAAACTTAAACTTTTATGATAAGTATAATTGGACATATTTGCTGAAAACACAAGGGGGAAAACTGAGTGAAATTTATTACAGTTCTGAAATTTTATTCTCTGCACGATTCACTAATTTATTATTTTAGAACGGTACAAAACTTCATGAGTTTTTCTTCCTTTCGCTTGTCATCCATTTCTTCTTCCTTTTTTTTTTTTTTTTTTTTTGCCTCTCCTTTTCTCCTCTCTAGAATTGTAACAAATTACTTAAGTAATAATGGTGATTCTGTTCCCATAATAGAGCGTAAAGGTGGATAGAATTTATTGTGTTTTTTTCAATGTTTCTTTTATGCTAGTATATGTTCAGTTAGGTACAGTATAAATAAAAATTGACTTCTGTAATTCTTTTGTTATAAGAAAATATGATTACGTAAATCTGCATTAAAATTATATAACTTTCATGTAGCGGCAACGATTAATGAAAACAAAATTACATTAGACTGTAGTGTGTTAGAAGATATAAGGAAGGACGTAAGGCGTAGAAAACGCCACTGCTGGTAACTAATTTGAAAGTGTCTTTAATAAAAAGGGATTTAACCGAAAGCGAAAAGTGGAGAAGGGAGCCAAGCTGCCATGTTTAATTGAATGACATTAGCACTCCTGTCGGTCACACTCAGTACCAATAGGCGTCCATCCACGCCCCCCTCAGCTTTAGAAAAGGCTCCGCGTTCCCGAGACAGGAATTTGACAGTTTGCGGTAACGACTTGCTAGTGAAGAATGGCGACAAGTAGAACCAGCGGGGGGGGAAGGTGGCTGGCTGGCTTTACGGGGTTAGGGAGGGGAGTTTCTATGGAAACGACACGTGTTGAACAGGGTGTTACTTGGGGAAACCTGTCACGTTGCGCGAGGCGGGGGATGGGGTGCCGGTTTGGAAAGGGGGTTACAAAAGGTTTGCAAAGGGGGTAGTGTGTGTTCCGGGTCGAGACAAGGGTTTGGGCGTGGAAAACAGGAAGATGAAGAATAAGAATGAGGAGAGGGAAAGGTGTCGGGTAGGTGGGTTTGCTTGGGTAGCTATTGGGGTTTGCCTTTGCGGGTTCAGTCGGTTTCGGGTGACAAGAGTTACAAGGGCTTCTGTGTGTATGTGTGTTCTAGTTGTCTGTAGTTGGGATTAGAAACGCCGAGTGTTGTGTCTTCCATAATGTATTAGACTCGGGAAGAGAGAGCAAGCTAGAAAGCTACGAGTTTGTGGTGCTGTAAGGGGCGGAGGAGGGTTATCAGCACCCTGGGTGTAACAGCAGCTAAACAGCACAGCTTTACCGCCCTTGTTGTCGCCGTGACGTCGACCGCCGTGCGTCGCTACGGTTCTGTACATTCGGAAAGGAAATGGAATCAGATTTCAGGCGTAACACGAGGAATATAAGCAACAGTAAGACACCTCTTCAGCTTGTCCTGCTCTCGTCTAACAGGTAGTCTTGTCACACGTCGTTTAATATAATGTACCTCTCTACTGAAAGAATACGGGGAACAGACTGCGACTTTCCATTACATTTTTCCCTCTGGTAGTCGCTAAAAGCCTTCGAGGAAGTTAACGAACTTAGAAGGGAATTAAATTAAATCATCATACTTACAATGCGGATCCAAATAATGAGGCATGACTGCCATGTTCCTCTATTACACTTTGATAGTTTTAAATGAGTTTCATTTAGTATCACAATTTTCTTATAAAACAGAAAAAGGAAAGAATTACATAAGGAATTAAAAGGAAGAAACAGAAACTTAATAATAAAGTAAAAAATGAATTATCACAGACAGTTCCACTGATATAGACCGCCACGGTGGTTTATTGCCAGGACGCTGGGCTCATAAGCCGGAGGACCAGAGTTCAAATCTCATTCTACCTTGAATTTATAACGTGTGTTAAGCAAGTCCGTAGCCCGGGTACTTCGGATCCCCTGTAAATCCAATAATTTTCCATTATCACCACACATTTTGAGTCTAATGTGAATCCACCGCCTGTGGTGCGCTCTGGATAGTCTCTGATGAACAAATTGCTCTACGGATTTCGATACTAGCGACATCTACGAGGCTTGTAGAGTCGTAGGGTGCTATGCATTGACATTTCGCTAGCCAGCGCTACGAGCGTGCTAAACTAGCTCCGGCTATCGACTTATTACTTGTACAGGATTCATATCATATCATATCATATATCATATCATATCATATCATATCATATCATATCATATCATATCGCTAACACTGCTTTATGAATATGAAAAACGTTAGTTCGCTGATCATCCACCGGAAGCCCGCGCTAATAATGTCTATGAATATGGCCCGTAGTGATTAACGACAGGTTAAGTTATTTGTAGTGCGCACAAATTGGAAGAAAAGGTTAAGGTTTTTCAGTTTTAATGTGATTTGTAAATGTGTCAAGTTACATATAATTTAAAAGATCACCACGATGCTCTAGCAGCTAGGGCAATGTCTTTCATTCCAAACCCAGCTTTCTCCAGTCATTCTTATTTTCTGCCTTCCTCTTTGTTTCCTCATACGATCCATATATCTTAATATAAGCAGTAACATGAGCTGCTGCCAGGATGTCAAAAGGAGGCCAAGGAAACTTTTAATAGAAAAAAGAGCACCTTCTGTGGACCTCTGGAAAAAGCACTAAAGAAGAGACCAGTGATGTGCTTTGTGTAGAGTATGGCTTTGTAGGGGCAGAAAAATGGACATTATGACGAAGTGAAGAGAAACGAATAGAAGCATTTGAAACGTGAATATGGAAAAGAACGGGACGTGTGAAATGGACAGACAGAATAAGAAATGACGCCGTGCTGGAAAGAATGGGTGAACAAAGAATACTGCTGAAACTGATCAAGAAGAGAAAAAGGAATTTGTTGGGCCACTTGCTTAGAAGAAACTGCCTACAGAAGGATACACTGGAAGAAATCGTGAACGGGAGAAGAGTTGGAGGCAGAAGAAGATATCAGATGATGATGACATCAAAGATATGTTGATAATATGCGGAGACAAAGAGGAAGGCAGAAAATAGGAAAGATTGGAGAAAGTTGGGTTTACTGAGGAAGATCTGCCCTTGGGCACTACACAATGAATGAATGAATGATTGAATGAATATTGTATTACTTGGTGAAAATTTCAGAATAACCTACTTAATATTGTCCGTTAGAATTACAGGTTTGTTTATCTTTCATTATGATAAAAGTTTGAAAATAGGAAGCCTCGTACAGGCCTTATTATTCAGAGTAATTTGATTTATTTAAATTAGTATTCCTAGAAAGTAGGTAGCAATGTGTTTGTCGTAATTTATTTTCACTATCTCATACTGTGTGTTCAATGTGGGAAACATTGGTATTAAACCAACCATTGCCAGTCTATAATACATTACTTAGAATTGTTGAGCTTTGTGTTTGAGACTAAAGTTTCTAAATAGGTAAGTACGGAGTTCTTACATAAATTAATACATTTTTCGATCAAGAATAAGAAGAAAGAATAGACGAATATTACGAAAAATATAATACCATTGTTTTTGTTGTTTAGTCAACTGTCCGAAGACAGGTCTGAAAGTCACAAGTGATATAAACAAGGCACTACTTATGACACAACTAAGCCAAGAGACAGTTGGATAGTATGGTCAGCTTCTTTCCCTTTTCATTACATAGACTGTCGATTAGCTACATATTATACTAATTAAACTTTCGATGTCTGGAAACAATTTAGGGACAAAATAATAAGAATGTTTGTTTAAGGTCGTTAGAGACTCACATGTTTCTGCTTAGTAATGTAACAGCTTCTGTAGGCTTCAGCAAGTCTTTCTGCAGTGTTATTAATCGATGAAGAAAACATTTATTGCTCTAACTAAAGAAGCATAGTTTAAGCGTACTCATTTCAACATTAGATTTATTTATTTATTTACTTACATTATATTAAAAAAAATAATGCATTACTCATAGTTACTGAAATACTTATTTTTCTCATTTTTCTCAGTATCTAATTCTGCATTTAGAAGGTTTTGAATGGGATCCCTCAATTGTTCTTCTCACACATATCTTCATATGAGATGTATTGCATGATAATATATCTACGTACATATCAGTCGGGGGAGGCAAAGGCTAATTTGGGATTTCCCGGTCTGTGATCGGGTCAAAAACCCTGATAGAACTGATGTTTAACCCTTGCGGCGAATTTCGGCCCAATTAGTCAAATCCACTCTCCTCACCTCCATGCTGGGGCTCCCTGGGATGTATTATGATGCGAAAGAGAGAGTGGTGTGTGGAAAGCAACTGGAAGCTACCGTATTTATCCTTCTCAAGAAAATCTGCAAACAGGGAGATGAGTTCGGAGCAGAAGAAGAAATCAGATTATAGGCATTAAGATATGTGGATCATATGCGCAGACTAAGAGGAAGGCAGAAAATAGGAAAGATTAAAGAATGCCGGGTTTGCAGTGAAAGACCTTCTCATGGGCAGAATACTTAGGCGTATGTATGTATGCACGCATGTATGTATGTATGTATGTATGTATGTATGTATGTATGTATGTATGTATGTATGTATGTATGTATGTATGTATGTATGTATGTATGTCAGCCAGAACCTCAATCAGAAAATGCCATGTGTTAGCTAATTCTTTGGACGTGCAGAATTTGCAAAGCAATGTGTGAAGTTATAGAGTTAGTATTCTAAGATCTGTACTCGGAAACGTTTTTAGCTCCTTACACTTCAAAATTTCCTTGTGCAGAATTCGTCGTTGCATTTGTGACTAGCCGCTAGAATCATGAAAGTATCTGATAAGATTATATAGTCTACAGTTTCTTAATTGGGCTTATAGCATGAATGTCAAATCGCGTTTCATGACACGAAGTACACAAAACGGCACATTTCTTGTACATTCATAACTATACAATCATATATCTGATTCTGTTTATCAACATTTTGTTCATTTTAAGATTCTCGACCAATTATTGTCATATGAGCAATTGTAGCATGTGTAGATAATATTTATTTTTATTTATTCTCTTATATTTTTTCCCCACTTTTTTTTTTTTTTTTTTACTTTTCTCAACCTTATATATACAGTTTAATCTTTAACAATTTTCGCTTTTTTCACTTTTGATCGATTTAACCTTCACAGAGACCTACTAAATAGACTAGTGTCACAACTCGGATCATGTATGAAACAGAATGTTAGGCTTCACGTTAGACAAAGGGGACAAGGGCAAATATTCCTTCTATACGGGATTCAAATCCATAACCCATAGCGACAGTACTTACCCAGCGTAAATCTAAGCCTTATCAGTCGGCCTCGGCAGCGCAGACAGTATAGCGCTGGCCTTCTGTGTTCGAGGTTGCAGGTTCGATCCCGGCCCAGGTAGAAGGCATTTAAGTGTGCTTAAATGCGACAGGCTCATGTCAGTAGATTTACTGGCATGTAAAAGAACTTATACGGGACAAAATTCCGACACACAGCGACGCTGATATAACCTCGGCAGTTGCGAGCATCGTTAAACCACAATTTTTATACATACATACATGCATGCATGCAATTCACTTAATTTTCCAGATTATTAATGCCAATTGTCTGTGTAAATAATTTAGAATACTTTTATATTTTCAGTTACCTCAAACTCCGAAGTAGGCTAAATGTTTCCTGTAATCAGTCTCTAGTGTCACTGAAACTGTAACTGAATGAAATATTTCACCAGACAACTTTCAATGGCAGATATGATCCCATCCATGAATTATGGAAAGGCATGAACTCTTCTTGAACCATAACTCGAGAAAATCCACGGGTCGGGATGTTAGAAAGTAATAGTGTGGCCTTACCACTGAGCTAATAAATCTCAATTTCAGTGACCGCCCTCACAAAATATAAATCCTGTTTCACTTGGTTCTGAGAAAAGTTAACACGGCTTTTTCGACACAGCCTTCACTCATCGATTTTGCGCTTTCCCACATTTTAAAACGCTCCCTGTGTAGGAAATTGAGGATTTAGAATTTATAAACCGGTATGAAGAGCGCAACACTGTGATTCTCTGAAACGCAATTCATCCATAATAAAACACTGGTCCAGATTTTCAACTTTCAATTCGCACTTGACTTTCATATATCCATGCTGCGATAGTCCATGGAGGATCAAAACTTACCAGCTGATTGCTCAGCAGAGGTGAACGATCATCCAACCTAAATCTCGTACATAATATCTTATGTAGGTAATTGGTATATATTTTGGATACATCTTGAAGAAATATGACTTCTTGATTATTTAAATCAAGTACAGTCAAGTCAAAGGTTTACATAATATGTTGAAACACTACAGATAAGCAAACACATACTAAAAAGGATGATATAAATGGCACCTCTTAGCCTATATAACAGTATACCTTGTTCCGCTTAGAGCAGTCTTGCGATGGTGACTAATATTTGCGGGCGAGAGCTATTTTCTTCCCGCAGCGCGCGCGCGGAGCTCTTTTACCTTAAACATTGCTAAAGGATGCACAGATCTTAGAACACAGCGCATCATGACGGAATGGAGGAAGCACTTAAAGCTTTCAAGGAAGAGTGGAAGATACAACATTTATGCTTCGAAGATGGAGATGAAGTCCAGTGTTTGTGTAAAAAATATATCATTTGCAAAAAAAGCAACATAAAACGGCATTATGAGACGCAACATGAAAAAAAATATAGGCATTATTCAGAAGAGAGAAATAAATTGATTTCGGAATTGACATCGAAGATAAATTAATTTACATTTGGGTCAGTAGATTGTATCTAGATTCCATTTATTTCTTTATTTTAAATGTATTGTTGATGTTTTATTTGTTGCTTGTTTCTGGATATTTACTTTTATTAGACTACGTGTTTCTTTAATTTAGAAATAATATTTTATCTTTGATTGCACTTTAACTTATACTATTACTAAGCTCAAAAAGCCAATTTATTTTTATAGTCATACTAGTCGAGCAAAATATAATGAGGTGGGCGAGACCTCATTCATATTTGATACAATTTATTTTTATTCCAATAACTATTTTCAAGATTTTGAGCAAATATGAACTAAACATTTTGAAAACTTTGATGCAAGGAGCTTTTTTAAGTAACGTCAATATAAAATATACTTGAAAATATAATTTCAAAACTATTAGACCTAATTCCACCAAATTTTGTACAGATATTATTATAGATCTGTTTATATAGTTTAAATTTCAGAAATGTTTGGCTGAAAAGTGTGGAAGTTTTAAATGTCATACACATCCCCTTAAATGATTGACCCCCAAAAATTACGATGCCTCTCAATATCTTAATTTAATCAATTTTTTTTTTTTTTTTTTTTTTTGTGTTACGTGTATCTCACAAATCACTCTAAGAAAACTCATTACATAATCACGACTGGAGAGTAAGGACTACATTTCCACAATCATACAATCAATATTGTCGTTATTATTTTTTCAACGGATATTCAAAAGTACTTAGAGATCACACACGTCGAGCAGGTAGACCCTATTAGTTTCTCCTAACCAATGAAGTGAAGTATTTACATAATAAATAATTGCTTTTAACAAGAAAATGGTCTACATACAATTAACTTTTCCTATTTCTCTTTATGTTCCTAAAACACTCTTCCCATTGCGATTTGTTTGTATATGTACATGTATATTAAATAACTGAATAATTAGCCCTATTACATAGCCAGAAATTTAGTAACGCAAGTTATTATAATAATTGCTGCCTTTATTCGCTGCATGTGCATGTACATCCCTGTTGTCTACGTTACAGTGGATGCGCTATGCGCCCGTGATCAAGGTCGAGCTCTTCTACCGTGATTGGGAGCTAATATCGCCTCATCCCTGGCTTAGAGGGATCGAGAAATAAGTAATAATTTCAAGTGTAAATAATGGTTTATTAACATAACTTTCTACATAACTTGATGTAAAAACTCTCCGAGTTTCGGAGAATGCTCGATATGTGCGCCCTGAGTTGCTCTATAGACATCTAAACGGCATTGAACCTCCCACCAATTGTTCTGTAGCATTTCATTCTCTGGAGTCACTAGCGCAGCTGAATTTGTGATGCGCTGCCTCAGTTCCTCCAAAGTGTCAGCTCTGCCTCTTTGGTGCACAGCATCCTTCACAAAGCCTCAGAAAAAAAGTCCAAGAGGTCAGATCGAGTGACCTGGGTGGTCAGGCAAGGGATCCTCGTCTATCGGGGAATTTTTCATCCAAGAACTCACACACCCGTTGATGATTATGGGATGGGGCCCCATTCTGTTGAAAAACCGATCATAGTTCCGCAACATATCCAGCTACACATTTCCTGCGACTGTAGCCTCTACGAAGAAGAATGGTCCAATGACTCGCATAATAGATTTTTCTTCTGTAAGTCACAGCACAGACTGAACTTTCTGTTGTGGTGTCCATATGGTGTTTACCACTTATTTTTGTGCCCTAGCAACGAACAAACGAAAGTTACTGATAAACAGACGAAAGTTACGCTTGAAACTGCTTTCAGACTTTGTTGCATAAACTTGGACAGTTTATCTTGTCAGCTGCAAATCACAACGATATCTTTATCTGATTTTAAGTGGTGAGCATTTATTACTCGATCCCTCTAAGCGGGACACGGCGTATATGTAAATAAAATCCTTGCAGGTGCCTACCTATATACCGTCTTTCGATCGTTCCGAGCGAGTTGACCTCAAATCTCAATGATTTCTTTGAATCGATTGCAGTTTGGGATACTCCATTTTTTCTGACCAGAGAAGATTTACTTTATTTCTTTGGATTCAGTGGCACTGCTTACATACAGAATAACCAGAAATCATCGAGTTCTTCTAAGCACTTGAGACAAGTACAATGATAACACACATTTCTGCTTATGGAGAAGGACCAGTATTATCCCGAAAAACGTTCTGCTGTCTGCACTTTCAAGTTGTTACAACATTAGTAGAGACAACTTCCCACTTTGTCCCATCAGGAGCCTGAACCTCAGTGCCGACAGTGAATTTTCTTCTTTATTATAAGACTGCGACGTCTTCTGCTGAAGCTCATTGTCAACACTTGGTTTTACTCTAAACTAGTGGTCGTCAGCACTCGCTGAAACGTGCAAAGGGTAAGCGGTGCCGTCCTGTGTGCACCGTCGTGCAGCAGGAAGAGATAGAGAGCATACCCGCTAGCAGCTACGAGTGCACCATGGTGCACTGAGTTTTCCGCGGGTAATAGACGCTAGCCCTAGGGTGCTCTGTGCTGACGACCTCTGCAGTATAAACCGATTTTTACGAGACACTCGCGACGCACCAAAACGATTCCTTCGTAAACCCCCTCCCCCACTGTCACTCAACACAGCTCCACGACACGACACGCTTTGCTGTCTTACGACCATATTCTTCATATACGATATCACCAATCATGTTCTTTCTATGAGTAATTTACAAAACTGACGACCGCTAATAATGTGTAACGACCAATAGCGCTTAATTTATATGTTGGACAAAAATGTCTATCGTTATAGGTATTTCTAACATTATTTTAAAAACTATGCGTTTGAGAGGGACAACTTTTTTTCAAAATGGATTACACCAAGAAATATTAAAAGTCAGAAACCGCCAACTTCCCTCGAAAATAATTAGAAGAGGGAGACTGTTTAAATTTTGGAATGGGATAAAAATGTCCCATCGGTCGTTCTAGTGTTAATATATGGAAATCCACACCTGTGGAGTAACGGGACCCGGGTTCCAATCCCAATCGGGGCAAGTTACCTGGTTGAGGTTTTTCCGGAGTTTTCCGTCAACCCAATGTGAGCAAATGCTGGGTAACTATCGGTGCTGGACCCCGGACTCATTTCACTGGTATTATCACCTTAATTCCATTCAAACGCTAAATAACTTGAGATGTTGATTCAGAGTCGTAAAATAACTCACTAGAAAAAAAAATAAAAAAATGGAATGATCGGAGTGAAACCAAGTGTTCCGATACATCGTCATTACGAACTTATACTGTTCTAATAAAATAACTCAAATTTTTCGTAGGCTAAGCTTCATAAATCTCGTAAGGCGTTAGGTACAGCTTACAGCAGTAAAATTGTGGAAATATTCAACATGTTTTCTTCCATGATTGTATCATGTATAAGAATGAAAATTAGTATGTGTAAAACACAGTCCTATTGCTATATGAAGGAAATATTTTTACGATTTAAAAAGAAAATTATTTACATTTTGTTTTTTTCAAAATTTAGTTCACTGTGCAGTGATGAAGCGTTTCCCACATAACTCAAAAACTATCCAACATTCTGTGATGACATTTTTTGTGAGCATTTATGCATGTCATATCTACAATATGATGCAAGATCACTTCTCTACCTTTGATAGATTGTCTGATAAAAAATAAATTCATTTAAAAAGTGGCCAAATGTCAGTATGTTCTTCTAACGCAAAATAACAAAAATATTATTTATTAAGGAGTGTAGTTGAAAGAGCATGATATTGTAAATATGAGTTTCAGCAGAGAGAGAGAACATGAAAAAGTTAACAAGTTTATGAGTTATGAGGGAAACGCTTCATCACTGCACAGTAAAGTGACACCATTTTGAATTTTGAAAAAGAAAAAAAAAAATATATATATATATATTTTTAAAACCGTAATGTTTTTTTTCATATTGCAGAAGGACTGTGTTTTAAACATACCAATTTTCATTATTGTACAAGATACAGTAATGAGGAAAAACATGTTGAATATTTCCAAAAATTTTACTGCTGTAAGCTGTACCTAACCCCTTAAGATCTTCGATACTGCTGAATACTCCAATTTCTTACGATAATATACGTCAGAACTTACGTGGAGAAGTCTGTATTCTGTCTGCAATCTCACGCACTGTTTCTTTAAGCACTTTTGGTCAAGGTTCGTGACTAAGTCACCTTCCTCCATGTTGATCAACATTAGTGTGGTATCAAGTTTTTTCACCAACTTTTCGATGCACTGACAATTCTTTACGGATCCCCTAATCCAACAAGTATTTCCAAGAAACACATGTTCTTCCACAGAACACCGATGCATGTTCAACGCTCGTTTCCTCTCCTCGGCACGACTATTCACTTCACTGACTCCACGTGCGAGCAGCGGCGCGACACCATTGCCATTATTGTCTCTCTCCCCACTGTTCCCCCCGCCGCGCCGTTTAATCCCACGATGTTGCCGTAATTTCTTTCTCTTGGACTACTGAGCATATTGTTAAAATATCAACGCAATCCTCCAAATTTTACCAAACGGAGAAAATTAGGTTGTCTTCGAGTGGAATACACAGTATGTGTCAGATCTGTATAAACATTTTTATGCCATAAAATTACTTTAAATTTATTACTTTCATACAGGAAAGTTGACCTATTTAGACTATAGTTTTGATTTGAGCCAGAAAATAATCCAACTATCTGAATCACATAAAAACGGTTTACTCCACTTGTGTTTCGCTTCAATTCATAATAATTATATGACTTTGTTGTCATATTAAGTGGAGACTCCATTGAAAATCATGAAAAGTCCCTCAAAATATTTTTATTAACTATTTCACTTCTTTTGAATGTATATTTTCATACTCCAAATGAATTTAGTTTAATTCTGATTACAAATATGTTAAACATGTTTTTTAATTAAGAAAGAAATGCTATCAAAATTATTTTTTCATTAAAGAATTCTTGTTTACAAATTTCCGATTACAAATCTAGTAACTTTTTCTTCTAAAGCTGGCTACGTGAAGTTACTAGATAAATGTAGCGGAGGAGAATTTTAATAGGTATGTGTTACGTTAATATTCATTTTACTTTCAAATCCATATTTTCGTAAGTTTATTTTTCTTGATTCAACATCAGCTTTTTATGTCAAATATTAATCAATCTGGATGAAATTTTTAATGCCAGTATTTATGAGGTATCTGAATTTTTCTATCGATTTATTTTGTAAGAAAAGCTGCTAGTTCATTTTATTAATATTTTTTTTCATGAACTATAGAAAAAATAATATTTTCAAAAGTTAAAAAAAAATGTTTTGAAAGCGAATAAATGAGTCTATGTCTTATGTGTTGAACGTGCATTTGTATGTCATGTCTGTTTCATGTCATTTTTATATCATATACGTCCTTAAAAGTAATATGTATATTTCTACGAAATGCTTACTTAATTATTATTTTTTTAAAGTAACAAGTCTGTGTGTGATATGTCCTGAGAAAGTACTGTATGTAATATGTCTGCATTTCATATATTGTTTATCTATGTCTATATATTGTATCTATTTTATCTTATATCTATGTATTTGTATAATATGAATATGATTTTTATTGTCATATACATTTAAGGGGAGAGGATGGTATTTTTGATGAAAAATGACTAAATTTTCGAAAACGAATATTTAAAATACTCTGTGATATGTGTGGATCGCCATTTTTAAACTTCCTGCATTATGGATTTTTAAATCACTCGTCCACTTTTATTGTTGTTTCCGGTAAATTAAATTTTCGAATTTTTTTTTTCCTTTAAAATACCTTTTGATATGTGTGAAATGCATTGCATAACATTTTGTGGGTATTTGTGCTCTTATCGGATGTTGAGACGTCATTTTTAAACTTCCTGCGCTATGGATTTTTAAATCACACGTCCGCTTTTATCGGTTTCCAGTAACTTCATTTTTTTTTGCTACATTGCCAAACAAAATGGATATAATTTCTGAACTATTAAAGATACATATAAGAAATTTAGAACACACATTCCTTAGACTATTAGGAAACCTTTCTCTGTAACAGAATTTTGTTAATTGATTTCATTTTAAAAATACGTCCGTTTGTTTGCAAGAAAGGAAATCAGAAAATTGTTACTAAATTGTAATTGTTTATTTTACAAACGTAGGGACTAATATCAAAATTCTTTTACAGACAGTTTGTAGAACATACTTTTGCAAATACATTGCAAAAACTGTTTGAATATATCTTTAAAAACGGTTTAGATATATCGGTTTTAGTACAATCCTGCATTGGGTATATTTTTTTCAAATTTGGCCCCCCAAAAAATTTTTTTTCAAAATATTTTTATTTGGTTGACTTGCCACAGCTATGAGCTCTCTACATACAAAAAATTGATAATTTACACCAAATAGGAAAAAAGTTTAAAAAAATACCATCCTGTCCCCTTAATGTAATATGTGTATTTTATGTCATAATTATGTATATATTTTACGTAAGTATTTCTACAGAGCTATAATATGTATGATTTAATTACAGCCCTAATATACTTTCGGGTAAAATAGGGTTCTATAAACTTGGAAATTAAATAATAAATAATAATAAATGAGATATTTCATAAAATGAATGAATTGAAATGTTTCTCTATGTCTTATGAATGTAATAAAAAAGTTGGGTTCGAAAATATTTGTAAAAAGATAAAACAAAAATAAAAAATCGAAGGCCAAAAAAAAAAAAAATGATAGTTCAAAATTTGGGTTTTTACATAGTAAACATGCTCTCAAAATCTGGTTGAAAAAAATGATTCGGGAAAAAGTTGTCTTATTTAGTGAAGTGTTCCCTTAAGTTGAACTCAGTTTTGATTTATGCAGATGAATATGGACATTCATTGATTTTTCATTGAGGATAGCCCCGATAGCGTTTGAAGAAGATGCCTGACCGCATAATCTGTTATTGATAGGAAGTATAGCTCGTAACGTGAGGCATGAGTATGAATCCCAGACGTTCAGTTTTACCCGTTTTTTGTAATTCTGGTGTCCCTAAAAAGTCCTACCGGAACTCTAAATGTACCGTAATTGACGGAATGCGTAATTTTTAAGCTCTCCAGGCCCCGCCAAAATATTGAATATCTCATGAACAGATTTTTTGAGAAGAGAAAGAATTTTGTCTATGTTATTTTGTTACAAAGCCAACTTGTAATATTTTCAGAAGCTATGTCAAACATTGAAAGAGATGAAGGAACTGATTCTGGGATTATTGAGAAAAATTAACTGGAGCTGTCGTAAATGCCTCGGGTATTTTAATTGGGACAGTGTAAGAGAATCTTTCAGTACGCTCAAAAACACACTTGCCATAGACAAGTCTGTCATCAGTAAAATTTAAAAAATGGTTTCACTCTTTTGGAAGTATTCGTAATTGATGAAAAAATCAGAAACCTGGACAATACATTTAAAAGTGTTAGAAAACTATTCATTCTTCAGAAAAATACCCTAAGCCCCTCAAACCTCGAAATCAACAAATTCATCTGAAACAGAGGAATGTGATTGGCCAATGGGTAACTAATGTTGAAGACAAAGCTAACACTGGGTATACTTGAAAAGGTACAATATTATCACAATTAAAAAAAAAAGAAACAGAATGTAAGTTTTTCTTATTAGCAGACTGCGGCCTACTGTCGCTCATTCGCAGAGCGAAGTTTGGAGCGCATGGAGTAGGGGAGAGTCGGGTAGTATCGGACATCGGGTAATATCGGACAGTGCGTTTCTTTCATCTACCACCATATGGTAGTACCTGAATGGCGTGGGTACGTTTCTCTATGCGACATCACAGAAACGTAACCATGTCAATCAGGTACTATCATCGTGTGGTAGATGAAAGAAACTCACTGTCCGATATTACCCTAAGTACGATACTACCCGACTCTCCCCTATACATGACCTCATGACCCATGGGTGGGATGGCACTTTGAAAGTACAGTTTGTTTCGTAAGAAATTATATTCCCACCTTTCTAATTCTGCTTGGCGTGGGTCCTTGCAATCACCACACGTACTTGAGTTCCTGTGAGTAAACAAGTATGTTTTATTCCTTGTCATTTATTTATTTGATTTTTCGAGCGTCATTCAATGAAACATAATTTAATTTTATTTGATTATATGTACATGCATATTTGTGTTAGTCTTAATTTCGATATTTTATAATTCACAGTACTGAGGAACATGACGAAAATTAAGAGCACGAACGAACTTACAAAGAAATTCGGAAGGGAATATTTTCTTATTAAGGGGAAAACATATATTTTGCAAATTGTTAAAAGGTATAAGTTCAGATTGTTTCAAAAGGAGTGTAATAGCAAAAAGATACTGGGAAAATATTTAATTACACAGTCAAAACTGGCCTTCTATATCAAAATCAGACATAAAACATGAAAAACAATTTCATCCAGATTTGTGTATAATGTTGGTACATGCCAACATCCCTTTTTAACAATATTTGAAAGCGTTTCTTGAAAAAAGTTTTCTTTTCATACGTTGCGAATGCCCCTTGTACGTAATTCGATGCATTGAATTGTAAAAAAAATGTATTTTATATAAGTACTGTATATTTTTTCTTTTCTGCTGACACAAAAATGATTATTTTATATTTTCAAAACTTGAATAGTATAATGTAACTTGAAACATTTAATGTTATGTAATTATTTTTTGTACTGTAACTGCACTGTATATATTATATTTGTAAACGTGAACATTTATTTTGTGGCCTACTGTGACTGAATGTTTACATGACGAGGCAAGACGTAACTGCACTCTCAATCTCCCATTCCCACTGTGGTCAGTGCGCTCGTAACTTACTGCGTTTCGGTACCCTGGACCTCAGTCTGCTTATTAATTAAACTTATAAATTAATAATTAAATTTAGCGACTTAAACTATTTTTTATTTATAGAACATGTCGGATGACAATTCGAAGTAGGTAAGTTATACTACATTTCTAATAATTGGACTATTATGAAACTTAGGCTAGCCAATACAGTGCACCTTAAAACCTCAGAAATTTAAATGTAAGCCCAGATCATATGGGACTGACATAATAATAAAATATTTTATGTACATATAACAAACCGTCCGAGGTTTTTATTTTGAAACTCTGGGATACCTAGCCATGAGGCGAAAAGTCAGTGTCGAATTTCGACGCAATAAACCCGAGTTGGAAACTCAGCGAATCTAGAAGAAATTTGTAGTAAACGAAGGCGGTGTTGAACAAGATTTTTTTTTACTGAATTTACACAAATTGGTCACAGTTATTAATAATCGGTCCGATTTAGCTACATTATATAAATGAAATGAGAACTAGTTACTTAACCGCAATACACTACTGTTACAGATACCATACCTCAGCCCACTAATGTAATCGGATATAAACTCTTGTCTAAAGATTAATAAATGTATTTTGCATTATATCCTCCCAAAAATGTGTAACGTTAGTGTTAGCAAACAGTTAACATATTGCATAAGACTCTCATCACCAGTCCTGTGAAGAATTCAAAATGAATGCATCAACTGAGGAGTTTGATTGAATAACGGCATCAAAGAGGTTACGCCCTTTTTCCTCAAATGTATAAATAATTCTACCCATGTTTGAACTTCCCTCTCACCAAGTTTAAAGTCAATATCAACATTCTGGAGGTCAGGACAGCAGTTTGAATTCAGGTGTGATAACTGCCAAAGAAGAATATGATGTTTCAAGTGCATGCAGGAAGAATACCGAGCCTATCCAAGTCATTAACGGGAGTGCAGTGTAAAATGACTGGAAGAAACATCTCATGGACTTCTTTTATCCAAAAAATTCAATCGTATGTGAGGCTGCAGTGGTCTACTGATGGAACAGTAAATTCTTGCATCGCAAACCTACACAACGAAGTTTACATCCTTTAAGCATATCAAGAAGCCTATTCCTGAAGAAATAATGTTGACTCCAGTAGAAATACCAAGTGTGACGGCAGCCAAGTTGTCCTTAGTTAGAAGCCTCTACCGATTGACTCAGATTCAGTTAGGGCATGGTATGAGCAAATTGCACCTCAAGATGTCCAACAAAATCAAGAACAAAGTGCCGAAGAAGATGAATTTTCTTTCGATAGTGAAAGTGACTAAGACATAGTGAAATAAGAACATTTGATTGCTATATTTGTGATAGTAAGATGCTTTATTGGCTTTTATCATATTATTCAATCATATAATATTTATCATAAACACACATTTCAATAATAAAATCATAATTTTTAAGAAAGTAACCTACAATTTACAGAAAAGTTGAAAAATAATGGTTTAATGGAAAAAGGGTGTAAATCTTAACAACAAATTCCACAATTTGGCACATCTGGCCGAAATCTACGGCTGACCACTAGGATCCAGAATACAAAGCAGAGGTTAAATGAAAAATACAATATGATTGCAGAGAGAATACGAAACAATGATATATTTAAAAATAAAGTACAATTTGAGTTCGGAGAAACATGAGATGAAAATACATTGAAGAGTAATGAGATGAAGTGAAAAAAAAAAATACATACTATTATACAAGTGATTGTGTAAAATGAATAATGAATCTCTCAATACCATTAGACAAATTTTGTTAATGTCCTCATTAGAAAATTTAAGAGAAAGGAGAATTGTTTTGGTTAGCTTAAATGAAGTTCCCCTAGCGCCAAAAAGAAGTCCTTTCACTTCCCATGTATTAATATATTCATTTTGTATCTCTCACTAAAGTGAGGAATACATGGGTTGTAAATAGACTTCTTTTCATTGTTAACGTTGTTGGCTTGTTGATCATCCTTCTCGAAACGGATATTTAGATAATTAGATAAATACTTCTAAAACAAAAGCAAAATCTGATATTTCAAACATACGTTTGTCTTCTCTAGTATTTACTTTACCAAAGAAAAGTAGAAAATGTCATATTGTAAGTAGATTAATGTAACAAAACCTATTCTAAATGTTTAATTTAATTTTTCTAAAAATGCACTTTGTGTTACGCCCTTATTCTATCAAACTCCTTAACTGTTACTCACTTCAAAGCTACCTGAAACTAGAGCCCTGTTCGCCAGCTTCCGAATTGATAACGTCATAGTAAAAACTTCATAAAAACATTAAGGAATGGTTACTTACTTATTTACAAATGACTTTTAAAGAACCCGCAGGTTCACTGCCTCCCACACATAAGCCCGACATCGGTCCCTATCCTGCGCAAGATTAATCCAATATCTATCATCATATCCCACCTTCCTCAAATCCATTTTAATATATTATCCTCCCGTCTACGTCTCGGCATCCCCAAAGGTCCATTTCCCTCCGGTCTCCCAACTAACACTCTATATGCAGTTCTGTATTCGCCCATACGTCCTACATGCCCTGCCCAACTTAAACGCCTGGATTTAATGTTCCTAATTATGTCAGGTGAAGAATACAATGCGTGTAGTTCTGAGTTGTGTAACTTTCTCCATTCTCCTGTAACTTCATTCCTCTTAGCCCCAAATATGTTCCTAAGAACATTATTCTCAAGCACCCTTAATCTCTGTTCCCTCTCAAAGTGAGAGTCCAAGTTTCACAACCATACAGAACAACCGGTAATATAACTGTTTTATAAATTATAACTTTCAGATTTTTTTTAAAGTAGGCTCGATGACAAAAGCTTCTTAACCGTATAATAACAGGCATTTCCCATATTTATTCGGTGTTTAATTTCCCCCCAAGTGTCATTAATAATTGTTACTGTTGCTTCAAGAGAGAGGAACAGAGATTAAGAGTGTTTGAGAATAAGGTTCTTAGGAAAATATTTGGGGCTAAGAGGGATGAAGTTACAGGAGAATGGAGAAAGTTACACAACGCAGAACTTCACGCATTTTATTCTTCACCTAATATAATTAGGAACATTAAATCCAGACGTTTGAGATGGGCAGGGTACGTGGCAAGTAGCACGTATGGGCGAATCCAGAAATGCATATATAGAGTTTTGGTTGGGAGGCCGGAGGGAATAATACCTTTGGGGAGGCCGAGACGTAGATGGGAGGATAATATTAAAATTGATTTGAGGGAGATGGGATATGATGATAGAGAGTGGCTTAATCTTGCACAGGATAGGGACCGATGGCGGGCTTATGTGAGGGCGGCAATGAAACTTCGGGTTCCTTAAAAGCCATTTGTAAGTAAGTAAGTACTGTTGCTCCAATATATTTGAATTTTTCAACCTCTTCGAAGGATAAATCTCCAATTTTTATGTTTCCATTTCGTACAATATTTTGGTCACGAAACATAATCATATTCTTTGGATTTACTTTCAAACCTATCGCTTTACTTGCTTCAAGTAAAATTTCCGCGTTTTCCTTAATCCTGTGTGGATTCTCTCCTAACATATTCACGTCATCCGCGTAGACAAGTAGCTGATGTAACCCGTTCAATTCCAAACCCTGTCTGTTATCCTGAACTTTCCTAATGACATATTTTAGAGCAAAGTTAAAAAGTAAAGGTGGTAGTGCATCTCCTTGCTTTAGCCCGCAGTGAACTAGTTTCTTGGGAATACCAAATTCAATAAGAATCATTATACCTGTTTTAAGCCCATCGGTAGCTGAATGGTCAGACCTTTAGTCTCATCTGTTCCACTACATCCCCACTTCCAGCTTCCCCTGTAATGTATCCTTCCAGCCAGAGCCGGTGTGTTCAGTCCCACACTTCTACAGGTCATATTGCTCTATCTACCGTATTTATATGGCAATCGTTCTGTCGAGCGTGTAACCGAGACGATTCTTAAGTAGGTGTTAACGCTTGAATAATCTTAAGGCTAGACACACTATGGAGAAGGCGCATTATAAAGAGAAGTGGGAACAGGTTGAGTTCTTATCTATTACTGCACAAAAGCGGAACTTAATGTTCTTGCAATAGATTGAGAGATAACTTTGTTATACTCCATTCAACTTGATTTTCCTGTACAGAATAAATCTGCGTCCAAACACGTGTAGGCGAGGGAAAAGTTTGATGAGAAGCAAGCGGAGGTTACGTGTCGCAAAGAGTGTCGCGAAAACTTCTGGGAATATCGGTACTCATAGCAGAGCGCTCCCACATCTGTGAACCAGGAATAGGACTCGCAACTTCAGATTACGGTGTGCTCACCTGGGTGCAACTTGCATAAACCGCTTAACGACAGGTTAATATACTGTGAGTATTTCTCTCCGTAAGAATTCGTTCAATTTAAATCAATAGGAGCCGAATAGGACATCGTAATATTATTCTATATATTTGTAACGCACCTAACTATCACATTTTTGTGGTATCTGTAGGCCTAGTAATAATAACCAGGTTACTTTCATAACACGCATCAAACAGCAGTGAAGCCTCGCACCTCGCACGTCGCATGCGTCGGTTAAGAAAAACCAAGGCTTAACTTACAAAGCAAGAATGGCTGAAAATATTAAGCGCAAATTCTTGTGAACTGAAATGATTTGTGGCTTATTTACGAATGCTTCAAATAATTTCCAGTTTATTTATTTATATTCTTGCAGTTGTGTTTTAATAGATTCTTTGCATCAATTTCATAATTTGAACATATTATTATTACGTAATATATATGAAATATTGATTTCTCTATCCTTATGTAAGGTAATCAGTTGTAGCCAAGATCTCAAGGTCAGCTGCAGTTCATAAGGCGAAATCGTGACAAGTTAATCGCATTATTAGAGCATGTAGAATGTTTAATATCTAGATACCTTAATATCATGATTTAATAGTACAAGGTGGAGCAAAATGTATGGTACAAAAAGAACAGTGAAAAAATTATAGAAGAATGTTTGCATACCAAGAAATGCAGTTCATTTGCAAACAATGTACACATTTTGCCATTTACTTTACTGCCAACAGATGCTTATATTTTTTAAATTACATCCAGTAAATGCCCTCCTTCATTCACTTTACAAGTGTGTAATCGACTCAAGAAACTATCACATGTGCTAGCATGTCGCACGGAATGGCTGCAATTTCATTATGGATGGAAGCCTGTAATTCCGTAATTCTCTCTTTGCGAGTGGAATAGATCTTCTCCTTGAGGTAGCCCCAAAGAAAGAAATCTGGAAATGATAAGTCTGGGGATCTGGAAGGCCAGTGGATGTCACCAAAGCGAGAAATGAGCCGGCCCAGAAACAGCTGTCGGGATCCGTTCATGCTGGTATTGGCTGTATGGGCAGTTGTCCCATCTTGCTGGAACTATGTGTCAAAATGTCCTATCTTTCTTAATTCAGGTACCAGGAAGGTGTTCAGCATTTGGAAGTATCGTTCTGAGTTAGTAATAACGGTTAGTAACAGTTCTGCCCTGGGGATCCTCGAAAAAGTATGGACCAATAATTTCAAATGCGGCTACACCGCACCACACCATAACTTTAGGGCTGTGCAATGGAATTTCATAAAGCAAATTAGGGTTGTGCTTCATCTGACTTAAGTAAATTAGGCAGAATATTGTTGTTCTCAGCAATCATTTCTTGAAGTTTCGCACAGAATGCTATTCTTATCTGCTGGTTAATTGGATGAAACTCATGAACAACCTGCAGCTTATAAGGATGGAATTTCAAATTAGCTTTCAATATCCGGGGAAGCGATCGTCGGCTGATTTGCATTGTCAGCGAATGTCGATGGGAACGCTGTGGACTTCGCTGCATTTCTCTTCGAACACGATTGATATTCTTAGGCGTTCGGACAGTCCTTGGCCTACCTGACAATTTTTTGTGTTCCACTTTTCCATGTTCCCTCCAAGACAATTTTCCATCTGTCAGGAAGATGATGATGGCGATCTCTTGGCGAAAGAAACGCTGAACTGCGATTACACTATTTGAACGAATAAAAGCTTCCACAACCTGAATGCACATTTGTATGGACCACTGATTCATCGCAAATGAAATGGCAGACCTCCTGGAATAAACAAACAATTCCAAAGCCGTCGTTGTTATGTAATGCTACGTAGCGTTGTTTTATGTAAATGTACCATACATTTTGCTTCATCCTGTATATTACTTTCGACAGAGCCATTTCAATTCTTGGATAACGACAAAATACCTAGGTTAAGTCGGTGTATAACGTCACTGGGACACTAACAAATCAGAAGCATAATAAGTTCTGCGTGATCAATTTGCTAAGTGGACCATACACTTGGTGACTGATTGGTTGCACTGGAGCGGAAGGAACAGAAATAAACAACATGCAATCGTATAGTCGTCTATTGATGACAACTACCTTCTTTGTGTATTTTGCATTTTGTTGCTTTACTAATACCTGTCATTCTGACGGTCCTCTCTGTTGGTTTCTCTAACGATATCATGGCACCATTATTCTTCTCTGTATCACAAAATTTGATAAAATCTATATTAGTCTTCGCGCATTATAAACATATTGTGATACGATCAGGCTGTGATGTAATGTGACTGTGCTTACTGTTTACTCATTTCCCGCTCGGCAGTGTTTCCTCGTTTTGCCGCAACATGGCAGGTCTACGGTGTACGTAGACAGGTTATAACAAAATGGATGTAAAGAAAGATCGTAGGTTTGTTATCGTACAGAAATTATTGTTCTAAACAACATTTCTTGTTTATATGACCAACTTATTAATCATATTATATATTATTATCAATCAATCATTCCGGTGTCGTAACAGCTGTTATTATCTTCCAGAAACCAAACGCCACTCCTCTCTGTTCATCCATTGGCCTTAACTCTAATCCTCTAGCGGCCATAGCTGCTCCTACGCCCTCCATCCAAGTCTTCTTCGGTCGTCCTCTTTTCTTCTTTCTTGTGGTATCCATTCCATAATTATTTCTGGTAATCGTTTTCTGGTAATTTTATATTCTTTGTAGCATTTTTTTCTTTTTTGTTTTCGTAATTCTGTTTTTAATTTCTACTGTATTATCTCCTGAATGGTATATCTTTGTGCCTAAATAAATGCATTCAATATAGGTTTCTAATTCTTCCCCATTATCAAACTTTAAATTTTCCTTTTCTTCTCCTATAGCTATATAAATATTTAGTTTTCCCTAAATTTATGGAAAGTCCCCATTTTTCATATACTTCTTTTAGTTTTCTTGCTATATATATTCCACATCATGGTGACCTTAAGCTATTAATACTCGGTTGTCTGCAAAATTCATTGAGAATATGTGTGTTTTGAACTGATATACCCATTTGTTGACATTTCCTTCTCCAGTCCATTAATACTCGTTCAAGATATATTTTAAATAGTATTGTAGGTGAGCTGCAGCCTTGCCTTAATCCCTTTGTTACTTTGAAGCGCTCTGTGATCTGATTTCCAAATTTATCTTTGAAACCGATCCTTTATATAACGATTTTATGCTTTCTATTAACATTGCATCATGTTTGAACTGTCTAAAATTTTCCATAACATTTTTTGAGGAACATTATCATATGCTTTAGTAAGATCAACAAAGAGCAGATGTAAGTCTCTGTTAGTAGCTCTTCTTTATATTCGTGAAATAATCTAAGCAATACCACTCGTTCTATTCACTCACTCACGGTACTACCTCTTATCATCTTAATGCAATTTCAAGACGACAACTTTTATCAATTTCACTATGCTGCCATCTAGCGACTGAGAAAGATGTCACGTTATAACCCTAATCGAATTGCATGGAATAATAGCTTGTAGCAGTACTTCCATCTAGCGGTCGTTACCAAAATATTCATTTTCGACAGTGGATATCCTAGTGATTGAAAAATTTGAATAATTTCAAGGGAAAAAAGTTCTTATCTAACCCAGTACCTTTGGCTAAGCGCACCAACTCTCTACCGAGTGGGCTACCCAGGAACTCTACCGGACACCGACTCAATTTTTCCCTTTATATCCACATACCTCAAAGTGGGTTGACAAACCTTCAAACACCCAACATTGAGCGTACACAAACAACAACAACAATAATAATAGTAATAATAATAATAATAATAATAATTTATTAACATGCTTATTACCTCATTCTAGTGCCGAGGTCATGGAAAGCATGGGGCTCTACCTCCATGCCCCCCAAGTGCCTTCATGGCATGTTACGGGGATACCTTTACCTTTTACCTTTTTAACATGCTTATTGAAAGCATTTAGCCAATTTTTGGCTACAACAAAAGAACACGTACAATTATACGTATACTATATATGTAAATATCATTGTCATGTTCCTTAACAAGGTATGAGTACTGCTTTCCACGTTCCGAAGCAATAGATTAGATATTTTGACTAAATTTTGATCTGTTCATCTAGTCCTCGATCTTCCAACAGATCTGGTTCCCTTTGGTCTACAGCGAAATACAATTATAGGTAATCTGTCTCTCGTCATTCTATATATGTACATGGCTATTCCATTTCATTTTCTGTATTTTTATGTCTGTAATGATGTTTTGTAGTCTCAATATTATTGCCGACGGATGCTGTCATTTCCAATATGATCACTTCTGGTTAACCCTATCAGTGCTCTCAAAAATCTCATTTGGGAGACTTCAATTTATCGCTTTTCATTTTTATTTAGAACTGAAGATAATGCGAAAGGTTGGCAGTCTTTCCATGGAAAAAGTACAATTATTACTCACAAAGGAATACAAAGAAACAGCCGGAACGATATGTGAATAAATGCATTGTATAGAAGAATAATGTCATCTTTACGTAAGAAATAATTATACGAGTTAATGTAAGCTTATAGTAAAAATATCTTCAATTTACTCAATATGTAGTTTTAATACGCCTTGACATCGAAGGAAGTATTTCCACAATTCCGTATAGAAAAAGTTAACAACTTCTCATGTCTTTAATTGAGAACGTAAGCTTGTATTGTTAAGAAATAATTAATTGCTAATCTCTCCTTTAGAATCGTCGAAGAGAAGACGAGAATCCAAATATTGTCGCCAGAAATTTAAAATATGATACTTGAACAAATATCAATTTCTTCCGTAAGTTTATTTAAAGCTATTTTACCTGAAATATGTAGATCTACGAAAATGGGGTCATCAATCTGCATTCTATTTTAAAACTTTTAATTTTTAGTAATATGTTGTAATTAAAGTGTGTGTTCCCAAAACTCGTTAAGTCCATTTGCCCATTTTTATAATTCATACTAATTATATGATTAAATTTGAACTCTCTATCATATTTTAAGCACATTTTCTTCCAAAAGAACTGCAATCCTTGTCTAAAATTTTGTATTATTGTGCACGCCACTTGAAAACTCGCTCAGTCCGTAGTCCGGTGGATATAGTCCTTTCATGAAAACGGACTTAATGCGTTTTGGGGTCACATTCTTCAATTATATAATTAAAAACCACGGGTATAAACTAAATTATAGCTTTAACATCACTAGTTCAAAATAAAATATTAAAAAAATGAAACAGTCGTAAAGGGATTAATTATTATGGGTGTGATATATCGAACATAGTGATTTCATAGATACTTTATGATGTCAACAGATTCTCGAAAATACAGCTTACTGTCCAACTTCGATAATTACGATAGGCTATGTATTGTATTGTTAATTTGGTCTTAGTTTGAAATACATTTTGAAGAACTACAAGCAATTTATCTAGTGAAAATTGTATTTGTTTTGGGGTCGTTAAGTTTTATTCCACTCTTGTCACATAATCTTGTTCAATAAATAATCTATTTTCCAACACTTATATGTAAAGAGGGCTTCGTTTAGTCGCTCATAGTAACGTAAACAATGACTTTAATGCAAGAATAAATAACATTTGTTTTATTCACCGCTGATATTTTATTCACTCCTAGAAATGCATTTAAAATGTCAAACAATTACTAGACTAAACACACAATAAAACCAACCAGACCACAAGCAAGAGCCTTTACATTTTTTTTTTTCACTCTTTTTAAAAGGTACACCAATATGTATTCTTCGTTAACGCCTTTCACGTTCCTACTTTCTCGCCACTCACAAAATAACTTATATTCTTTCTGATAAATAGAAGCAGATTTCTGAGGAACTAACGTGGACTTAGCCGGTTTAATGCATGTCATTAAAGTACACCTACTCATTAAAGTACAGGTGTTTTCAGCCAATGACAACTCAGCTTACAGGTGTTCAGCCAATAACAAGTCAGCTTTGTACCGTTATGAAACCGCAAGTATCGATTATTCTCGGATTTGCAATCGAAAGAGAATTAACGAAAAGTCACGGAGGCTGGAAATCCAATACTGTCGCAGAAGGTTATGTTCTGTTACTATAATAATTAGCATTAATTGTAAATAATATTCAAATAAATTCAATTTGTCATCTCGTTTTTCAATGTCGAATTCAATAATCAAGGTTATACCAAGTTTAACGGGATTACACAAGGTCAATGACATTATTGTTCCTCGGAAAAAATCAATACTTTCGCGTCCACGCACATCTCACAATTCACGACCTAGAACAAGGTCACTTCCGATCTTGTCAGATACAAATAAAATGTATACATCTGAATAATTTCAAGTTAGAAATATGGTCGAGCATAAAAAGTCGTATGAAACTCGCCTATAATGGTAATTAAGAAGCTCGTATGAAAATTATGAAACTCGCTTCCGCTCGTTTCATAAACATCCATACTCGCTTCTTAATTACTATCATTATAGGCTCGTTGCATAATGTACTAGGCCTATTAAGTCATAGCCAACTGTACATAATATTATTTAGTTGAACTAACCATGGACAACTGCTAGCTTTGAATTCAAGCAATGAGAAATGAGCCTAATATTTAATTTCAATTAACAATTATTTTCACAAAATATTAGTAGTGGAAAAAGTATTGTATGCAACACGAGCCTCAATAGATTTTATTCACTCTTGGAAATTACAGATAAACTTTCCATTCGTGAATAAAATCTTACTTAAGTCTCTTGTCACATAAATTACTCTTTATCCCTGGAGAGGTTGACTTTTTACTAATCTCATTTTTCAAGTTAACAATAATAATAATAATAATAATAATAATAATAATAATAATAATAATATATTTATACATCTCTATTACACAACTTTTAACACTATATCACTTTGGAAAACGTATTACATAACTTTCACGTGTTAAATTTTATGCTACCTTGTTAAAATGTTTCGGCCTGCTATTGGCCTTCATATAACACGTTTTCAAAAATTTATTTATATACAGATTTCCACTGTTTACATACTGTATCTTTCTGTGCCTATAGTCTTATTCTTATTCTCCACTCTTCTCTATCCACCCAATACATGTCGTTCAGTGTGCAGTGTCTCATCCGTTTTCTGATCTCTCGTAATCATGAATTTCGAGGTCTCCCTTTCCTTCTTCTCCCAGGCGGACAGCATTCCAGCACCATTTCAGGTAACCTTTCTTCTGGCATTCTTCTCACATACCCCTACATAATCCAAACCAGAATATGTTGAATGTTCATTTCATATCGTATAAATGTAATTCTAATTTTTTTTTCTAATTTCGAATATCTCGCTGATCTTAAGAAACCTATTTCCATTGTCATGAGTTTTGATGCTAACTTTTTATTAAATTTTCATGTTTCAGCACCGTATGTAACAGTACTTTTGACTATTGAATTATGTATTTGCAATTTATTTTCCCTTGTTATATGTCCGTCCCGTAGAATACCACTCAACATTGTTAATAATTCTGTTCCCAATATCACCTTCTTGTCTATATTCTTTATCTACGTATGCGAACTCCCAAATACTCAAATTCTTAACAGCCTTTAATACAATCTTTCTGAACTTCCAATATTAAATCCTCAGTTTTTATCATATCCTATATAAAATGTTTTTTATATATTTACTTTCAAACCCCATTTATCGTATTCTCGTAACAATTTCCGAAACATAATTTCCAAGTCTTCATATGCTTGTGCAATTACCACCTGATCGTCTGCTAACAATAATGTATAGGCCTACAGTATATTTATTGATTTATCTCCAACAGGTATTCCCATTCCTGAACATTTCCAGGTTCAGTTTGACAAAGCTCTATGTAGAAATATCTTAAATAATGTAGGTGACATGCTACACCATTGACGAAGAGCCTTTGTTACTCAAATTTCTTCTGATAATAATAATAATAATAATAATAATAATAATAATAATACTAATAATAATAATGGTAATAATAATTCAATAATAATAATAATAATAATAATAATAATAATAATAATAATAATAATAATAATAATAATAATAATGGTAATAATAATTCAACACACAATAACTTAACAATAAAATAGTTCCATAACATAATATTACGGGTAATTCCCTCATGTGTTCGGTATAACTGCACAAATCCATGTTGACAAAATTTTACATCTACAGCTAGCCCCCCAATATATTCTCATTACCAACTTTCAGTCATATTATGAATATAACCTCTAGATGCGCTGTTGTCGTGCGATTCAGTCATTAATCATAATAATAACCGACCGTCGAGATTGGATGTGATATTATTAAAGATATCAGATCATAATAACATTACTGAAGTTTCCTTAAGGCTAAATCGATAGGAGACAGATGGTCATAAATGAATTATAAAAATTTATCTACAGATATCAATAACATGTTCAAACAAGTACCAAAACTGACGTCAGTGGAACAAGCAGTTCCACGCAAATCAACTTCAGTTCCTCCTTCTATCACTAAAAATATACAAAAAAGGGGGGGAGGGGTCTTTGTAAAGAAATTAGAAGATCTACAATTTTATTTTCCAATCATGTCATAATCCTTACCCCATTATCTCCTGGCTTAGTTTCCTTAAGAGTGAAGTCTTATTGGTGTCATTTATGAGGTTGAAACCAGTTTTTCGGACTGTTTATCATGTCATATAATGCAATAGTTCATAACAGTTGAATTATATGTATTTCTCAGTTATGATGAATTCAGTTTAATGTGTATTAAATTTCAGTTTAATGATAATAATAATAATAATAATAATAATAATAATAATAATAATAATAATAATAATAATAATAATAATTTTATTTAGGAGTTTTCTACAGCAAGTCCACCGTTGTGGCTGAGGGATTAGCGAGTCTAACTCCGAACCCAGCGGTCCCGGGTTCGATTGCCGGTCAGGACGAGTTGCCTGGGTGAGCTTTTCTCTGGGGTTTTCCCTCACTTCTATGGACGAATATCAGGTAACTTTATCAGGCGATTGGAACGCTACTCATCTTCGCCACTTCCTTTCCTCCCCCATCATCCCGTTTCTGGTTTTTCAGATCACTCTACCGGCGGCCTCCTGAAGCTGCTGACTCTCTCGACCGGCCTCCGTGGATTGTACTTCAGCGATGTTGGATGGCTTCTGCAAAGGCACCCGAGGCGGACCTACTCTGGGGAGGAGTTTGGACTCGGAGCGATGGGGGTGTCCTTGGGGGAATTTGCCAATACAGGAATGGTATATGGATTCTGTCGGCTGCAGGGACCTGTCGTTGAGGTAGTTATGTGGTTAGGGCGATGCGCGTAGGGCAGCCGTGGCAAAAATGTGATCGTGCTCCGAGCCACTGTGTAAATGCAACGTGCATAGCACCTATGGAGGGAGGCGGACACCCGAAGGGGAAGTGAAGCAACTGTCTGACTTATTAACGGATTTTCATTTTCCTTACGTCAAGCACTTAAACATAATTTTATAGAGTATGAGGTTATAAACTAATGTTTAGTACGTGTAACGACGAAAGAAATGAACAAGAAAACATAGGACACATTATCACAACCTAAAATTAACTGTCTTTAGAATATCTCTGCGACAGAGTTTCAAAATCAGGAATTATGTCACTTACTGGCAGTCGTAGTTGATCACGAAGGTATTTGTCTATCAGTCGTAATCTAAATTTGGTTTTCACTATTTTCATTGTTGAAAATAATTTTTTACAAACGTAAGTTGTAGCGAACATGGCTTCAACACAGCAAGCGAAAGAACGAAGCTTTGGATATTTATTTTTTGGCAAACATTTGAAAAGTTCAACATTTGTCAAGTCATTTTACATTTCATTTAACATCACATTGTAAATCTGTGAATTTAAATTGGAGAGCTAACCGCATTATTCGTACTCTGCTGAAAAAGAATCGACGTACAGAGATGATGATAATGATAATGACAATAATAATAACAATAATAACACTACTACTACTAATAATACTAATAATAATAATAATAATAATAATAATAATAATAATAAGAATAAGAATAATAAAAATAATTATACCTAACCTTTTAATGTTTCATTAGTAACATGTAGTATAATGCCGTTTTATGTTATACAACCGTTTTTCTCGTAATACTTGTGAACAAATCATAATTTAATGTTCTCATCATATTGGCAGCAAAAAAATGTGTCCTCCCATCCTACTTAAAACTTTCGTTTTTGTAGAGGTACTTGGTTTTGTGAGAGACATTGCGACGATACGCCACTCGCAGGACAGAGACAAATACAAATGGAACGGAGTTTGACTCCAGCGAGTGAGAGGGTGGGGGTTGGGGAAGGTAGGAAGCAAGAGAAATGTACAGCTATCATTGCGAGCCACAATGTGCTCGTGAGTCACATTTTCGCCACGGCTGGCGTAGAGGATCTGTGACATGCAACTCATTCCATATCGAGGATTAGCGCAATAGATCTCCATAGGTCGCAGTCCTGGGCCATCCGTGCCCTTCTCAGTTAAATTCCATTCCATTTCTACAGTAAAGTAGTTTATTTTACAACCCATTATCACTTCTATTTCCCCATAAGTTCCTATCCTCTATGTCCTCTTCGGTCAACTCTCTATAATTCATACTTCTTAGGACCTCATCCATACTATCTATCACGTGTCAACCTCTTCACATGTTCAAAGCATTTTACTCTTCTTACTTTTCTCATCTCTAAGGCAATTTTAATATCTATAATTTCTCTACTTTTTGTATTTCTAACTTCATCCCTTCTATTTTTTTTGACAAGCCCTTCTCCAAAAATTCATCTAGGTTACTGGTACCGTTCTCATTTCTTGTTCTCTCTATAATATCCACGTTTTTTGCTTCATATAATTTAGTAATATAATTTGTACTAATGAGCTATAAATATTTTTTGTTAAAATGTTTCTACTACACAGTATCGAATTTAGTATTCTAACTATTTTTCTTTCTTCAATTACTCTTTTCTATTACAGATGTAGCTAACTTGTACCGTCGGTTTGTAGTTATTAGTTACTTACAAATGGCTTTTAAAGAACCCGGAGGTTCATTGCCGTCCTCACATAAGCCCGCCTTCGGTCCCTATCCTGAGCAAGATTAATCCAGTGTCTGCCATCATATCCCACCTCTCTCAAATCCATTTTAATATTATCCTCCCATCTACGTCTCTGCCTCCCCAATGGTCTTTTCTGTCAGGACTTCCAACTAACACTCTATATACATTTTTGGATTCACTCATATGTACTACCCATCTCAATCGTCCTGTTTTAATGTTCCTAATTATGTCAGGTGAAGAATATAATGTGTACAGTTCTGCGTTTTGTAACTTTATCCGTTCTCCTGTAACTTCATCCATCTTAGCCCCAAATATTTTCCTAAGCAGTTTATTCTCGAACACCTTAGTTTGTGTACCTCTCTCAAAGTAAAAGCCCAAGTTTTACAACTGTACATAACAACCGGTAATATAATTGTTTTATAAATTCTTTTAGTTTTTTTAAGCAGACTGAATGACAAAAGCTTCTGAACCGAATAGCTAGCATCTTCCATATTTATTCTGCGTTTAATTTCCTCTCGAGTGCCATGTGTTTGAGTCCCTAGCACCACAGCATGGAATGTCTTCAGATTGTGGGTAGAGGAGACGGCCTCCCGATATGGAGGGTAGCTGTGAATATATTGAATAAACAGTCGCGGAAAGCGATAACGGGTGGTCCTACAGCTTGAGGGTTGGGCGAAGGTCTAACAACCCATCACCGTAACAAAAAGCTTGTTACGAAAGTCCAAAATAAGCCTTGGTCTCTAGGTAATATTGATCCGAAATAGTTGAATTTACTAATTGTCTTTAAATGTTGTATTCCTCAATTAATTTTCTCATCATGTATGAAGCATCTTCAATGTCTCTGGTTATTATCATTTGGTTATTGCGATGTACCGAAGTACATCAGTGGATAGAGCGTCAGCACGTAGAGCTGAAATCCCGGATTCGAATACCGGTCCCGGAGAGAATTTTTCTCCGCTCCACCGATCCTTCATCATATTATTTGGTTGTTTGGTCGTCAGCGAAAAGTACTTGATACAGATTTATGCTTGGTTCATATGAATTCTCATAGTGTTACACGTTTCTTACCATTTTCGTAACCAAACATGTAAAAATACTTTGAAGAGTAATGGTGTTAAGGAGCAGCCTTTTAGTAACCACTTGAAAGTAAAATTCTCTAGATACTGTAAGTTACCACACTTACTTCTCCAATTTAACTTGGCAGCAATTCTTTCAATGTGTTGATTTTAATAATATATTTCCTTCGCATTTTCACTTGTCAAAATTTAGTAGATCTATTAATAACGTCCTTATGCAGACACTTGTATTCCCCTATTTTGACTATGCTAATATTTTACTGACTCACCTTTCCAGCGACAACAAAACGAAACTTCAACGTACTCATAATTTGTGTGTACGTTTTGTAAGCAATGTTCGTAAATATGATCATATTGCCCCATCCCTTGAAGCAATAGGTTGGCTTAAACTAGATAAGAAAAGAAATTTACATTCACTTTTCTTTCTCTTTGAAATCTTGAACTCTTCTATTCCTTTGTACCTGTCGTCTCGCTTCACTTACCTTTCTTCCCACCATAATCTCAACACACGATCTCGCCATGAAACAATACTAACAATGCCATCCCATCGCACTTCCTCATACTCATCCTCTTTCACAATAGCCATGCCAACACTCTGGAAATCGCTACCTGCTAGCATCAGGGACTGTCGAAATAAAATTTAATTCAAACGCAAACTTACTAGGCACATAGTCAGTAATTGAGACTCGTTCAGACATGGTTTCTTTTAAATAGTTCTTTCAATCTATTACAAAATATTTCAATATCCGGTAATTTCATCACTATACAATTTTGTTATTCTAGGTTTAATTTGTAATTCAGAAAATATAAAATATTCTTTTATTCTGCTTTGATAAATTATCTAGCTTTCATTAGTCAGGTAATCTTTTCGTACTTTGATTTTTATTGTAATTAATTGTAAATTTAATACTAATTGTAATTTTATTCTTCATATTGTAGTTGGAATCCGTTGATAGATGGGCAGAGAAGGCTGACGGCCTTATCTCTACCAGGTTAAATAAATAAATAAATAAATAAATAAATAAATAAATAAATAAATAAATAAATAAATAAATAAATAAATAAATAAATAAATAAATAAATAAATAAATAAATAAATAAATACTAGTAAATCCCATGCTCACCATAACAATATATTCCTTTGAAGTGAAATGGGTACGACGCAGATTCTTCTTGTTATTATTCTTCTTCTTCTTTTTCCTTTTCCTCTTGACTTCATGAATTAGTCAAAATGTATTCTGGTCTCTTTCGTTCTATCTTGTTCCACGTCGAACTTGACGTCTTCATCCTCGTCTGCCAAATAGTAGAAGTATCTAACAAATAATTCTGTACTTCAAATAGCCTTTCAACTGTACAATGATGATATGGCATAGGTAAAGTGAGAATGGTAGAAAAGCAGAAATACGAGACAAAAACATGTCTCACATTAATTATAGATTACTGAGGATTGAATGCAAGTTCCCTTTGCTGTATCCTTTTCCATACCGTCTTCGTATGAGAGAAATTGGGTCGATTGTTCTAATTGGTCTGTTTGGCTCTCATTCCATATTTCTTTAGGTCTTCGCAGTCTTACTTTTCCATGTGGCTGGTAAGTTAGAATTTGTTCTCCTTTCATCCTTTTTTTTTTATAAACTGTTGTTTCTCGGAATTACCCGCAGCAATTCTAAACATCTTATTTCGGACAATTACACTGAAACTATGCAGTTAGGAATCACTCGAATGAAGACCATTGAGTAAGTCGGCACAAAATATATAATAGGCTATAAAAGAAGGTAAATTTGCCCCAAATAAGTGAATTGTATATTTTAAAATGGGCATCAGTCAACGGACACATTTTATTGGGGAATAGAGAAAATTATTCTTTAAAAAGAAAAATAATAAAATGTGGTCAATTATATACAGCTTACCAAGTTCTATGGTTAAATTTTGATTTTCCCACGAGAGATTACAATGCTGTTTTAATTTCTGTTCATTCTAATTAGTAGTTAAATGTTGGAGACTGATATCCTTAATATGTGTAGGTGTACCCTTAATATGTATATGTAAAGAAGGATATAACCACAGTTGCAATGTAAGTGGCGGACTGAAGTAAATAATGACGGGCTACTATCATTTTCAAAAACTTTAGACTCACAAATAACATTTTTTCTACGGAAACCACAAAGCTTACAGAAAACTTCTATTAGACTTTTTTGTTCTGCAATTTATTCTCTATTACCAGTAATAATTTGTTTGGCAGTTTATATCGTTTACACCCTGTAATATATACAGCAGGTGTGAAGATGACAGAGAGATAGCACAGTGCTGTAGGTTGATGTTGCTTTCCTAGACGAATTTTAAGTATGGAGAAATAGTGCACCTATGGTAGTAATAGGAGGAACCTTCAGAACCTGACTCAACACCATCTTCGTTCATTATAAGCTGAATTTGAACTACCTGAAATTTCACACAAGTAATTGGAATAGAAAATCGATGCAATAAGTGGTTCGAGTAATGGTGTGCCACTATTCTGACATATAAGTTTACAATTCAAAGTAAAATTGATGATATTTCTTTAGCACGGGAGGTGAGAAGTTACCATTCTATAATTGATGAGGACATTAGTGTCTTTTCTTATGTCTTGATTCTGATTTTGAAGCTTTTCAGGAATCGACGCCCGTTCTTGGTTTCTCAGAAGTCGACGTGAGTGTGAGATGAGTGATTGGATTTGCGTCACAGTGTGCCATTGATACATTTATACCTAGAAGACGATAGATAGAACGGAGCAGACATCCAAACGCGAAGGAAGAAGACGATGACTTTGTCGTATGGAATGATTTATCACCAGAAATAACGGTCGCGAGCTTCAGTTGGGGGACCTTGTTTTCTTGCTTCTTTATATTTTTAGTCTTCTCAAAACCTCCCTTCCTTTTATTCGTTTCTCTTGTTCCCGTATGATTCCCTGACTCTTCCGCTGGTTTATACAATATACTTACTACATAAAAATCTCCCGCTCGACATGTCGTTTCAGCCCATTAAACTAATCGAACATTGTCTGTCTGGCTCTATTGACGAAACCTTGCCGTCGATCGTCTCGTCTTGTACAGTCAGAAAAAAAATTGGTGTCAAAAATATATACATGCTTCATCATCAGAGACCGGAAGTTTAGGCATTATGAATCATTAAAATAGGCAGGCAAAAAGGCATCATAAATAGCTAAAATAGGCAGGCAAAAGGCATCAAAAATAGCTAAAATAGGCAGGCAAAAGGCATTATAAATAGCTAAAATAAGGAATAAAACGCAATTACAAAATCCTTTTGCACTAGACTGACAACCTTGCACTCTCCACAAAGGGATTTCGGCAGCAAGAAAAGCTTTACATAAATCGAATGCAAATTGAGATTTTCGACTCGATGTTGCGAATTACTGTTGGAAGCAAAGAAATCTTCTTCGCCGTAGCCTTGGAAAGTGCATTTTTGTGTTTGGTTGTACTGATATGTTGCGATATCAAATATGTAGCTAGCTACAACAACGTCGTAATGAAAACTGAAGGAAAATAACCGTTAAAAATAAGTTAGTCCCGCACTCAATTTTTGCCTTGTCAAATAAACACAAGCGATAATTAAAACACTACATTTTTACATGGCAGCACTCACTGTTGCAAAGAGAATATGAACTGACTGAAAGACAATAATATACATTCGGTGAAGTCACTTTCATTGTAGCGGTTATAGAAATAAATAAAAATATACCTGTAGGAAATGTTTAATAATAAATTGGTAAATAATAGATAAGCAATCAAATAAAAGCAAAAAAAAAAACACCATTTATTTTCTAAATTAGGCATTGATATTAAAAAATGCAGAAACGGACAACATAAAACTGTGACGTTTCTATCACAAATGTATAAGTCGTACAAACTTACTTCCTAAATGAAGATAGATTTAACATACTTAAAAAGGCATCCTGCCAAAGTTCCGGTCTCTGTTCATCATTATGTGTTTCATATGTTTCGCAAGAATCCAGTCCTTTCAACTTTATTATTAATGGTATGTCCCTCTAGTTTAGTTTCTTGAACTATTATTCCGTGACAATATTATTCCAAATGCAACCATTAAAAAATTTCGAAGTTTCAACTACTGTTGTAACTTTCTCAATCATGTCGGTTTCCAAATTGTAATTGTAGTTGTAATTGTCTCACGTTCAATGTTTCAGTCATTCCATTCTGCCAAGTTTTATCGAACGTCTTCCTCGTTTGATCTAATCTCATAATGTGTGTGTGTCTAATGCCTACCCACTTCACTTTATGTACATATATTCTATCTATAAGCAGAGAGAAATTCTAACATCTTTACATGATAAATTTACTCAGACATCACGCATGTTGTTATGGATACAGAAGTGCCGGATGAACTTCGATCGTCGTGGTTTTCCTTGCGGTCCGTCTCGCTTCGTCCTCTATTCAATGTGCGTTCTTACATGAGTCACTGACCTATCACCCACCAGTATACATTTCGGATTTTCAAATTCTGTCGTTCACTTATCTTCGGCTGGCAACAGAGCCCTGGCATTAGCGGAGTTCCTTACAACACAAGTAGACCTAGGTGATTTGGTTTTGGCGGTGCTGCTTTTCTCCCTCTGCTCGACGACCGGACGGGGATGCTATGGGATGCAGTGGTAGTAGCTGTTTATGCTGTTGCATTTACTTTTTCCGGCTGGCTTAATTGCCCAGCCACTTAACGTTCCACTAGTTGGTGTTGAAGTCCCGTAAGTGATACGGGGTGCTCACATAAAAGTTAAGATGAGTCTCAAGAGCCCTTGCAAGGACGTGATTATCATAATGTACCTTTTAATTGATAACATCGTTCTGCATTTCAAAACTTATTTTCTGTTGTTTTCAATCTGATAGGCGATTCTAAACGGATTTTTTGTGCTGAATTCGAAAATAGTCTCCATTTTCCCCCGTCATGTTAGGTTTTCAGACAATTCATGAATAACCAGAAATGAAATTATAGTTTTGTGAAACGCCGTAAAAATTATTTTCAGCAAGCATTTTGTGAGAAAAGCTAGGCCACAATTTCTTGCTTGCCACTAATTAATCATTAATTAATATTAATTAATAATTATGAGCACTTTCATAATCTTACCTGAATATTGGACTTCAGATTTTCTCCTCTTTGACCTCCTCGCATGTTGTTCAGAGCAGTCCTTTTTTAACATCCAGCAATAGTATGCAATGTTTCCATTATGAAGCAAAAAACCTTTAAGACTTTTCTGAGAAAAATCTATGAAGAACCTCCACTCTTTGGAATTATAGTTTATGTTATACAATTTTAAGACGGCAAGAATGTCTTGGCAATACACTAAATTTTCTTCTTCAGCAAAAAAAGGGACACGTTCCTTCTCACGATGCCTGTACCATGAAAAATATGTATCCTCAGCCAATACTTTCTCGTCTTTTAACCTAGAATCGAATAGTTCTGCTGATTCTTTAGGCAAATTTAAATCCCTCACTATATCATCAAGCTCATTTTGATTAAAACATTTATCATCGCCAGTATTGTCTGGATCATAAGTATGATCCACTGGAGATTCAGTTTCCTTGCTACTGGATGCAAAACTACACAAAAATAACAATCGTCTCCATGATTTGTAGGTTCTCTCCAAATCATAGGTTCCCACCAAATCATAGGGATACCAAAGGGCAATGATTTCCTTTTTCCAACTCCTCAACTCTTCAACACAACTACGACACACTTTATGGGGGCACCGGGATTTGTCCTGACCTCCTAACTTAATGCCAAACTATTGAAAGTAAATATTCTTTACAAAAGCTGTTGTATTCTGTCTCTTTTACCAACGTTTATGACCCACATATATAGCAAAACAAATTTGGATAATTTACACAATCACGTTTCGACATTTCTATGAAACAACACTATTAAGTTTTACTCTCGCAGAAAAATGAGAACTCACACACTTCATTTTTACACGAAAACCAACAACACAAAACCGAACCTCTAATTTTAAAACAACTTTTAAAAGGGGATAGGTTTATTATCTCAGTAAGGAAATCTGTAGCCTCATAAGCAGGATTGCACTTCCATAAATAAATACAGTATATATATATATATATATATATATATATATATATATATATATACGGGGACCCTCTGTAATTTCTCTAATTCATTGTTAGTTTTAATAGCAATCTCTAAGAGTAAATATTTCCTTCATAATTTTTTATGACCTGAGACACTAAACATTTAAACTTCTTGTTTATAGATAACATTGGTTGCAGACAGATAAAAATCTCGCAGAATAAACAACGGATGTATTAACCTCAGTTCATTTTAAGGGGGAGGATACAATATAGTACATCCCTCAGGGCGGATATAGTAAGTAGATTTTAATAAATATCAAATACAAACATATTCAAATATATTATGTCACATTTTAAGTAATAAAGTTTAAATTATAAGCTGTCGTGCCTTTTTAACAAACGAAAAGCACACTGTAATATTACTATATTACGAAAAATATTGAAAATATAAAGTTTTGAATTGTAAAAAATTTTCTGACGTGGTACGCGAAAACGGATTTCATTTTTGCAATTAGTGTGAAATTGTGGTTCAGAAACGCTCATTTATTTCAAAACAACAAAATCCATGCAGAACGATGTAATTATTCCTCCTTTAACCCTATTAATTAATTAATTAATTAATTCATTTCATTTCATTCACTTATTAAAAAGTTACAACTATGAAAATAATACCGAATTTACATAAGTTTAATTACACTCAGGTATTAGAACAAACAAAAACGTCTAAAAAGTGTCCGAAACATGCTAGTATGAAATAACAATGTCCCTAACGACATACAATATGACGAATAACCGGCGAGACATCAGTGACGCGGCAACTCAGAGTCATGCTTCTTATATTAATTTGCCAAGCCAAAATTCTGTACCGTCTCTCTTTTAGCCTCAGCACATTTTTATTCATTTCGAAGCAGCAATTCACACCGCCCGCCGTTCAAAACGCATGAGTCGTCTCACCTTCCGTGCAACATGGTTACCGTTTTCACCTTGGCCAATATTGGCTTTGCAACACGGTATAAGAATCAAGACTCTGAGATTCTGAGATAGGCAGATTTTTTTTCACGTTTTCGGTTGACAGTTTTAAAAACCTGAATATCTCTAAGTCGAAGTCGAAGACTTAAGTGCCATACAGCCTATAGGTGAAATTATAAATTTTTAAAATGAATAGTAGTGTGTATAGCTTAAATGATAAATTATATATGCTGTAGATTGAATAGTAATCTGTATAGCTCAATTGATGAATTTTATATGCTGTAAATTGAATAGTAGGCTGTATAGCTCAATTGATGTATTTTTTATGATTATAAATTGAATTAATCTACTTGATATGAATTGTACAATTTTGTATAACTTAACGAAAGTATGTTTGTAAATTGAAGTAATCTGTTTACATTGTATTGCATATGTTTGTATAGGTTGGCTGATGAATTATATATATATGCTCTAAATTGAATAGTAATCTGTATAGCTCTATTGATGAATTGTTTATGCTTGTAATTTGAAGTAATTTGCATGATATGTATTATCAATTTGTGTACATCTCAACTGATTGAATTGTTTAGGCCTTTAAATTGAATTAACTTACTTGCTATGTATTATGTTTTATAGCTCAACTGATGAATAATCGTTTGGGTTTGTGAATTTAATAACCTGATTGGTTATGTAAGTTACCGTATATTTTTATTAGAGCCATCGATATAGGAGTAGAATATGTAATTACATGAAATTCCGGCTCTATTCATAATGTCAACCCACAACCAGTTTATTTATTTATTTATTTATTTATTTATTTATTTATTTATTTATTTATTTATCTATTTATTAATTTATTCACTTATTTATTTATTTACTTATTTTTTGTTGATAATTGTAACAAAATATAATATAAACAGAAACAACTTTAGCTCAGCCCTGAAAGAGCAGAACTCGTGCTCAGGGGCGGATTCCTGAATTGATATTTTTAAATATATATAATACAATTTATCTTACGTATGTCTACTACACAATAAGAATATATAAATTTAAATTTACAATTTTTCATTATTTATAAAATCCATACATAACTTTTTTAATTTAATACTAGAACTATTAGAATTAAAAAGATTAGGATATTTAAATATAAATTTGTTTTACATTCTTGGGCCTAAATTACTACTAAATTGCTACTACTGTAGCAGTGTTGCATTTTGGTTCAATCGTAAAAATTAATATATTTTATTTCATAACTATGAGAATACAATTCAAAATTATTTCGATTTTTATGTATGAATTTTATTAATACAATATGACAAAATTTGTCTTAGTTTAAAAACAGTAAAGTCTAAAAAAAATTTTTGAGATGGAAAATCAATAGGTTTATGAAGACATATTTTAATTATTTTCTTCTGTAATAAATGAAGTGGATTAAAATTGGTTTTAAATAAGCTACCCCATCCTATAATTCCACACATAATTACCGACTGAAATAAAGTTAAGTATATTGTGCCTAATAAACTTATTGACAAGTAATTCCTCAATAAAACAAAACAATATATTAATTTACTGTCGCTATTAACTGCTAATGGTTCTAAGTACGCTTAAGCTCATAATTCTGATGGAAGTCAGTACCGGTTATGTAGATTTTCCTCGACTTGTTAAGGTAGACGGTCACATGGTATTGCTATGAAGTGGAGTCAGCAAGACGGCAGTCTCCATGTATGACAACCATTATCTAGGCCCCATTCGAACCAAGGTTTCGAGAATTCTAAGCTTCAGAGACTTGGGATGCTGTTACGGAGGAATTAAGAGTTCAGATCATAACGAATATCGCATTATCATGTTTGCTTTTTCCTGAATGGATGGCTTTAATTACATTTCCCATTGCCAAACATATAGATTTGTGTTTTATATATAGAACTGTTCTGCTCGAATATGATTCGGTGTTGAATTGTTCCTTTTTATTACGTAGCTTGTGTGAGAATAATTTATGTCTGTGTGTATGTGTGTGGTGGAAGCTTTCAGAAAGTCGCTAGTCATATTTTCAATCAATGACTGAGCGATACATACATCATGTATATTCATACACGTACGGGATGAAAAAAATAATGCATGACTGGTTGCTGGAATTTGCTACATTACGAAATATCTGGTGAAGCGCAGTGAGCTATGCGCAACGTTACGGCCCGTTAAGTAACTTGCATAGAGACATTGTTGTGCTTCCAATAGCCACTAACTGGAGCATGCACAACCAACCGCACAGCAGTCAATCTGTAAGTCTCTCTCTTGACTCTCTCTCAGGTTGCGGTCTCCATAGCAACATTTCGGCATTCAGGCAATTAGGTGATATAAGTATGGATCGCTGTAGACGTACATCTGCCCTCAAAATTATTGCATCCACTTTGAAAATAACAATATACTAGAGTGTGAAATCTATCGACACCGAAAACAAAAGTACGTACTTCGAATTCTCAAAAATGTCCTCGTTTTCAACCTTAATTATTTAGTCCGGGATTCGCGGACAAAAGTCAGCACGGGAGTACGATATTTTTATGGCTACAATAATCCTTACAGTCGTCTCCTAAACAAAAATAAACAAACAAATGGAACGGAATAAACAGATACTTTTATTTCATCTGTACACTAAACACTTGTATCTTGGAGCAACAGTAACAAATATATATGACACTCGGGAGGAAATTAATCGCAGAATAAATATGGGAAATGCCTGTTATTATTCGGTTAAAAAGCTTTTGTTATCCAGTCTGCTGTCAAAAAATCTGAAAGTTAGAATTTATAAAACAGTTATATTACCGGTTGTTCTGTATGGTTGTGAAACTTGGACCCTCACTTTGAGAGAGGAACAGAGATTAAGGGTGTTTGAGAATAAGGTTCTTAGGAAAATATTTATGGCTAAGAGGGATGAAGTTACAGGAGAATGGAGAAAGTTACACAACGCAGAACTACACGGATTGTATTCACCTGACATAATTAGGAACATTAAATCCAGACGTTTGAGATGGGCAGGGCATGTAGCACGTATGGGCGAATCCAGATGTGTTAGTTGGGAGACCGGGGGGGAAAACCTTTGGGGAGGCCGAGACGTAGATGAGAAGATAATATTAAAATGGATTTGAGGGAGATGAGATACGATGATAGATAGAGATTAATCTTGCACAGGATAGGGACCGATGGCGGGCTTATGTAAGGGCGGCAATGAACCTCCGGGTTCCTTAAAAGCCATTTGTAAGTAAGTAAGTACACCAAACACTTATTTAAAAGCGACAGAACGTTTATGAAATCCCTCGCATTGCGTCAAACGTCTCCATTTTTTTGCTATTGTAATTAACAGGTGGTCGGGACGAAATTGAAATACGAACTGCTGAGCCATTTATACCGGAACCCACACTATCTGAAGTCGAAATTACAATAGAAAATCTGAAAAAGTACAAGCTTCCAGGTATTGATAAAATTCCAGCAGAATTAATACAAGAGGGTGGAACCGTATTATCTAGCGAAATTTATAAACTTGTACTTGCAATTTGGGAAAAGGAAATTGTACCAAAACAATGGAAGAAGTCCATAATCGTACCTAATTTTAAGAAGGGGGACAAGACTAACTGTAGTAACTTTCGAGGAATATCACTTTTGTTGACGTCGTACAAAATTTTGTCGAATTTCCTTTTGAGAAGATTGACTCCATATGCAGATGAAGGTATTGGGTATCATCAGTGTGGTTTTAGACGTAATCGATCGACTATTGATAAGATTTTTTGTATTCGACAGATATTGGAGAAAAAATGGGAGTATAAGGGTACAGTACATCAGTTATTCATAGATTTCAAAAAGGCGTATGACTCGGTTAAGAGAGAAGTTTTATATAATATTCTTATTGAATTTTGTATTCCCAAGAAACTAGTTCGATTAATTAAAATGTGTCTTAGTGAAACTTACAGCAGAGTCCGTATAGGCCAGTTTCTATCTAATGCTTTTCCAATTCACTGCGGGCTATAGCAGGGAGATGCACTATCACCTTTACTTTTTAACTTTGCTCTGGAATATGCCATTAGGAAAGTTCAGGATAACACAGATGGTTTGGAATTGAACGGGATACATCAGCTTCTTGTCTATGCGGATGACGTGAATATGTTACGAGAAAATCCACAAACGATAAGGGAAAACGCGGAAATTCTACTTGAAGCAAGTAAAGCGATAGGGGTTGGAAGTAAATCCCGAAAAAAAAATAAATATATGATTATGTCGCGTGATCAGAATATTGTACGAAATGGAACTATAGAAGTTGGAGATTTATCCTTCGAAGAGGTGGAAAAATTCAAATATCTTGGAGCAACAGTAACAAATATAAATGACACTCGGGAGGAAATTAAAAGCAGAATAAATATGGGAAATGCCAGTTATTATTCGGTTGAGAAGCTTTTGTCATCTAGGCTGCTGTCAAAAAATTTGAAAGTTAAAATTTATAAAACAGTTATATTACCGGTTGTTCTGTATGGCCGTGAAACTTGGACTCTCACTTTGAGAGAGGAACAGAGATTGAGGGTTTTTGAGAATAAGGTTCTTAGGAAAATATTTGGGGCTAAGAGGGACGAAGTTACAGGAGAATGGAGAAAGTTACACAATGCAGAGCTGCACGCATTGTATTCTTCAGCTGACATAATTAGGAACATAAAATCCAGACGTTTGAGATGGGCAGGACATGTAGCACGTATGGGTGAATCCAGAAATGCATATAGAGTGTTAGTTGGGAGGCCAGAGGGGAAAAGACCTTTGGGGAGGCCAAGGCGTAGTATGGGAGGACAATATTAAAATGGATTTGAAGAAGATAAAATATGATGGTAGAGACTTGATTAATCTTGCTCAGGATAGGGACCAATGGCGGGCTTATGTGAGGGCGGCAATGAACCTCCGGGTTCTTTAAAAGCCAGTAAGTAAGTAAGTAAGTAATTAAGAAGGCTGGAATTTCTATGTAAAGGCATATTTATTTTTTTCATTACCTACAGTTAACGTTTTGTCATAAGTTTGAGAGTGGAATATTTGGAGTGATTAAAAACATACAGTACCGGTACATAATTTCACATATTTGAGGAGAGAGGTTCTGGCTAATATATAGCTACATCTATTATCAGGCAGTACATTTCACTTGACGATAGAGGAAGAACAGTTGTTTGTATGGATCTGAAGTGTGAATAGTTTAATATGTAGCTAGTTGGCGATGTATGCAATGAAGGAGAAAAGGAACTGGCCACCCTGCTCCATTATGTCCTGGCCTAGTTGCCTCATGGTATCACTTGTGAGGTTCAGACCCGTCTCCGGACAGTTAACTATATGACTCACATATCCTTATACATTTTCATATTTTATTTAAAATATGTTCCATATTCAATAGATTCAAGGATATTCTTGTCGGGAAATGATTGAAATTTCATATTAAGCCTACTAGTATCGTATTTCGAAGTTGGATTTTGGTATTCTAGGGATTTGAAGTTGCGACCCTCTAGTGAAACTCTTGATTTGTATAACTAGAATAGTTAAGTGTCTTTCCTGCACGTAATGTGACATTTGCAATGGGCAACAATCAGTCTACGTTTGTCCCCTGGTCAAGTCCATTTAAATTGATAAAGAGATGTTCAGATTTATAAGTTCAGCTGTAACATTCAATCTACGATTGTCACCTTATCAAGTCCATTTATCATTGACAGATGGATGTTCAGATTTAAGAGCTGAGCTGTCTTAGATTCTGCTCTGTAGTTTATAAACCAACAACAGTCGTGTATGAGCTTTGAATGTGTCTTCAGTATGGTTGATATATTAGTTTATTCGGAGTGTTAAGCAGTTAAAATGCCACCAGATAATGTCATCATCTTATCTAAGAATGACAGATCTTTTACAAGTATGTAAATTTGAAGCAATAAAGATATCCTTCACATTATTTTGTACCATTTTTATAAAATTTTAGTCAATATTTTATTCCATACTTTCAAAATTTTAGCCCGTATGTATGTATGTATGTATGTATGTATGTATGTATGTATGTATGTATGTATGTATGTATGTATGTATGTATGTATGTATGTATGTATGTATGTATGTATGTATGTATGTATGTATGTATGTATGTATGTATGTATGTATGTATGTATGTATGTATGTATGTATGTATGTATGTATGTATGTATGTATGTATGTATATATGTATGTATGTATGTATGTATGTATGTATGTATGTATGTATGTATGTATGTATGTGTATGTATGTATATAGGCCTATGTATGTGTGTATGTATGTGTATGTATGTATGTATGTATGTATGTATGTATGTACGTATGTATGTATGTATGTAAGCATGCATGCATGCACGCACGTACGTATGTATGTATATAGCCGTTTGATTGCATATAAATCCTTGTCCTGATTTTAGATTTTTGATTATAGGTCTTGTTCATATTTCAGCCTGTCACAAATATTCCTAAATACATTTTTTTTTATTTTATTGTTTTTTCAACGACACTATATAAACTGCTGAGTTATTTGTCGTCGATTGAATTGGTGATAGCAAGAAGATATTTGGTGAGATGTGGCCGAGGTTTCGTCATATATTACCTGATGTTCGCCTTAAGAATGTGAGGAGTATAATTACGCTGAAAAAGGGTGTTAAATAAGACAAAGCACATAAGGTAAAGAATTTGCTAAAAACAAAACAGTGACAATGACTCTGGCGAAAATTAAAACAGCATATGAATATAAATGGGATGCAAATAAACGCAACAGCAATCCATGTGCACTTGAAAGAGGGAATGAATATAAACGAAAAATGCAAAAGTGACGAACAGGAAGCAAACAGTAGTGTAATGGTTAGAAATCGACAATGTCACGAATTCAGTGCTGGTGGAAAAAATGACAAATATTTATTGGTATGTACAGCGTACTCTGAAATTCCTGAACTCAATGTGGAAAGCATGCAATTTGTACTGTACAAATAGATTAAATGTAAACGCCACAATTGCAATGTGATGAAATGGAAAATCACTGTGTTCTGAAGAACCATAAAGTTTATACAATGCTTTTCAGTCAGTTGCTCCACGTCAGGTAAATGTTAATTGGAAATTTAATTTAACGTTACTACTTAATAAATTGAAATTTGTATGAGAATACGTTTAACACTTACATATTTACACGGTCTGTGATACTATAATATAGGTACAATATGACTCGTGAATTGCAGAAATCCAACATATACATTTGAGTAAATTTTTCAGGAGGCACAAAAAATTACCTTCAAAAGCGTTTGTTATTTTGAAAAGACTATTTTATTATGAAAGAATAATAATGAGATGTAGTGTTTGACATATATGAACTAAGATGTATTTATTTAGTAATTTCTGCATTGCCTGAACATGTGGGGTTTCTGTAATTCATTAATGGTAACAATTATTTTATTTGTTTAAATCAATTTTTTGGGAGAAGTCGGAGAATTTTCTAAATTACGAGACTTTAAAAGTATATTTAAGCCAATAAATTGAAAAACGGACACAAACATACACAAATGGAAAATTAAATAATGAATATATTTAATTCCTCAAATTGTTTAAACCAACAAGAACAAACTAAAGTAAACTGAAAAATATTTTGGTTTCGAAATAACTCCACATGTCCTGGACTTGTGATCCTCCAATTCGCTTGTAACTCAGCACTGGACACACCATTTGTAAATGAAACCCTCACAACAAGTTATGTGCAGAGTCCCTAGAAATCAGGGACTAGCATGTCGCTCAAGCGCTTGGTCTTGAATCGAGGTGGCCAGGGTTCGTTATCCGGTCATGTCGTGATGGAATTTGTGACGGAAAAAACAAAAAGTTGTAGAAGAGTTTTTCTCGGTACTCCCGTTTTCATCTATCATTCCACTAATACTCTCCACCTTCTCTAATTTAATTTATAATAATTTTTTTCATGTTCTTGTCTTCATCTTTTTATGTTCTAAGGAACTATTTCTGCTGTCTATTGTAAGTGGGGATTCGCCCTGTTACAGACAGACAGACAGACAGACAGACAGACAGACAGACAGACAGACAGACAGACAGACAGACAGACAGACAGACAGACAGACAGACAGACAGACAGACAGACAGACAGACAGACAGACAGACAGACAGACAGACAGACAGACAGACAGACAGACAGACAGACAGACAGACAGACAGACAGACAGACAGACAGATAGATAGATAGATAGATAGATAGATAGATAGATAGATAGATAGATAGATAGATAGATAGATAGATAGATAGATAGATAGATAGGCCTAGATAGATAAATTTAAAAGTAGGCTGAGTGAATTCTTGGGGGTAGCGAGGGTTTCCGATTTTAATGTAGGAAGACTTTGGGCTCAGGGACCTGGGGCTTATCAGACACTTGTCTGAAGATTGGAACTGTCTCTGTCTGGGCTGTGGCAGGATGATCCATCAATCAGCGTCGTATTCACGAATTAGACCTAGGCAAACTGGTGTAATTGGACAATCATCGCAACTGGACAACTTAGGGTACTTAGGCTATAAGGTAGACAATGGGTCAAAACAAACATATAAGTGGAAGGGCCAGTCTTAGGTCCAGTCCTCGAGAAACCAAACCAAGCCCTAGAAATCAGTGTGTGTGTGCAAAGGGTTGTGGGTTTGGCTGCTGTTCCTGAGTTGTGGCCGTACGTGGGTTTTATTCTTATTTGGGCCGGTTACCTATTTGGATTTTGTCCGAGATTTCCCCCAGATAAGATCTAAGGCGAATGTAAGGTGTCGCAACTTTGGTCTCATCCGCGAATATCATCTTGCCATCAGCAATTGCATCGGCTACCCAGTAGTTGATATAGCGACATTTAATAACAGACTATAAAATCTAAGTGTATTAACAAGTAAGTAGCTATTTCGAAAACTAAGGTCCATAATGTCTTGAAAAAATGTTGGCCTTTCACAAACTATGAAGTTCATTTATTATCTAAATGCATTTCACCCAAGTAATAGGCTTGCGGGTTTTTCTGACGCTATTCATGAGTTTGGCATTGGAAATCAATTTATAGATGGTAAGATGTTTAGTGACGAGCCCACTTGTCATGTTTTCGAGTCGAATCTACACCTATCCTATTCTTCTTTGTTGAGTTCACTCTAACATGATTATGCCAAAATTCCCAGCACTATTGTAATATTTCTGCAAGACGGTGATTTTTCCGCATTTATCTAGCGTAGTGCGGGAATTCCTAAGTGAGAAATGAATGCAAAGGAAGGGATGGAAAATGTGACCACCACACTCTCCGGACCTCACTTTTCTGAACGAACCTATGTCATTTTGTTTTCTCTTACTGATCAGTTACAGCATTATTTTTTTCTTCTCTCACTCTTTCTAGCATAGCACTCTTTCTAGAATTGTGTATGACAAAATGATTTGCTGAAGTTAATCCTAATTTTTTTTAACACTGACTAGAAACCATTCAAGTATTACAATAATTTGCAAGTCTCTTTTCTCCTTTTAAGAGGAATTCTTTCAATTTCTTGGATGGTATTGTAACTGTAAACGGAACATACACCCATCATTTAGATTCAGAAAGAAAATTATCAAAAGAATGGGAAAATCTGGTTGTCTCCCCAAAGGAATTTCCCTTCGAAAAATCGGAAAAATAGCCTTAGTGTCCGTATTTTTCAACGAATATGGAATAATTATGGCAGACTAGTTGAAACAATGTAAAACTTTATTATTCTTTATTAACTAATCTTCGGGAAAATTTGTGGCAAAAATGTGATAATATTTCAAACACACACACACACACACGCACGCACACACACACACACACACACATATATATATATATATATATATATATATATATATATATATGTTCTTGCAAGCCCGTACACCCATTCGGGTCCCTGATTGCGTTGTAAGAATTTGATAAAGTTGGTTTTGAATTGACTGACCATGTCCTAAATTCGCCAGATTTAGCCTCGTCAGACTATTATCCAATAGTTACCAACGGGTTCAAACAGAGCGCGAGCGACAGCCTCGCATAACCGAGCACGACAGTAGCAGGCGAGTCATCCGTGAAAATGGTGCTGGATCGCAGTACAGTATTTGCAAGTTGCTAACATGTCGAGCAAGGAGACAAGTGCAATTCGTAGACCTCCATTCAGTGTATGTTCAGTGAAGTCTAGGAAGAATGTTTTTATTTACTGACTATGTGGTAGAGCTCAATGTTTAGTGTGCGGAAATATGTGCCTTTATATGAAAAAATTCAATCTGAAACAGCATTTTTCACAACATCCCAATGAATACGACAAATGAAGAGTTCAGAGCCATAGTGGGCCAAGCGCCATTTATTAAAAACGTAGAAAACAGGGGCTAAAATTAAGTGATTACCAGCATTTAATAAAAACATATAGCAAGTAATATAAAGTATGAACATTAAGAACTAAATGACGTGTCAATCTTCATTAAACTATTATATCCATTTAACTTTAAACCTTGCTTTCTCCGTTTTTAATAAATGGCGCTTGGCCCACTATGGCTCTGAACCCTTCAAATATGATACCTACTGAAGAGCGGGTGGCTATAGCAACACCCTGAAGATTGTGATCATCTTAATGCCAACAGATCGGCTAATTGTGTCAGCGAATCACCCATCCACCTTTGCTAAAAAAATGTCTCAACTGAGAGCTAAGCAATTATGAAATTTAAAAAACTGTGAATTTTCCAAAAGGTGTTTAATTACAGCTTCCGAAGAACTGTTCCGGCAACAAATCCATCACTTGGAATCCATCAGGTTATCTATTTCCGCTATGATATGTTGCATTGAAGATTTGGTATTCTGTATTCAAAACGTTTATTCATTATTCATTGGCAGTCGATGAAATTTTTCTATGTACGCTACACAGCTCAACTTACAATATTTATAAATTCTGTTTGTAACTGATCATGTTTCATTTCTAAGTAAACAATTTCGGAAAATTATGTCGTTTGAATTTTTTGGGAATGCAAATGCAAATTCTTTTTGGGAAAAGCGGCCAATTTAAGAATTGGGAAATTTAGAATTGAGAAATTGCAGTTGGAGAAAAATATCTTTGGGAAAAAGACATTGGGAAAAATTGTCATTGGGAATTATATATTGGGAAAAATGTACGGGAATCGAATTATGATGATGTTCATGATGACAATGACTACGCAGTTATGAGTTGAAACTGCGTCAGTTTTAGATTCTAGTTTTCATTAATAGGATGAATACCATAATTCAATATCTTTCAGCATTTAGGTTAAGTGAGCTACAACTTATGTGAATAAATATTAAAGGTTGATTTTCTGTCACCACAAGCAAATACAACTAGTAGACGGATTGCCAATACTTATTTAATAGTAATTTAAGTTGAAATGTTAGTACAGTGACAGAAAATTTATTATAAAACATATCAGAAAATAAACGAAAAGGATCACTATCATAAATGCATACAGTAGGCCTATTAGCAATAATAATAATAATAATAATAATAATAATAATAATAATAATAATAATAATAATAATAATAATAATAATAATAATAGGGTAAATTAGGGTCTGTTGGGCAGTCGGGCATGTTGGACACTTTGTATTTTAACGTGTTACCTCGCCACTTGTGGGCATCACATTCTGCTAGAAGTCAATGACGGAAGTAGCCCCACTCGTGGCTACTTCAGTCATTGACTTCTAGCAAAATGTGGTGCCTACAAGTGGCGAGGTAACACGTTAAAGTACAAAGTGTCCAACATGCCCAACTGTCTAACAGACCCTAATTTACCCTAATGAAAGAAGAATGATTTCCATAGAAAATACTAGATTGGTTCCACCTGGAAGAAGAAAAATGGGTAGCATTTTAAGCAGCATGCAGAAGGAAAGACTGGAGGATTGAGAATAAAATAGAGGAAGAGTTTGGAGAAGAGCAACAGAGTATAGTATTAACGCAAGATATATAGACAAATGAAACTAAAGAGAGAATAATTTTTAGCGACGGTGAGCTAGTATATCTGAGGAGGTAAAAATTAAGAATACAACAATTAAAACATGAACGTAGGCTAAACAGGTCCCTTATGGATTGATATTGAAACAAGACACATGAAATGGTTTAGTCATGTCAAAAAGATCGAAGGGGGGATGTTACCAAAAGAAGTTATGGAGTGACATCCAACAAGAAGATTTCCAAACGCGTAGGCCCGTACTTATTGGTTACAAGGAATTGGCGGAATGATAAGAGAGAAAGGATTAACAGAGAGAATAGAAACGTGTGGAGGATAAGGAGAAACTAAATGGTGCAGGAAGATGTGATAACATTGCACAACCTGCGGAATATTAATAATAATAATAATAATAATAATAATAATAACAATTTTTACGTTATTTATATTTAAAAAAAAACATCACGTGTCGTCTTATGAAAAGCAAATTTCATATACCAGTTACTTCTTGAATTTAATTATAAAACTTTAAAATCTAGACGATTAAAAAATAGCCAAATTTTACTCTATAAGGCTGTTAACGGTATATTGAATAAATGTGATTTTATTAAATTCCTTCTGTTTAATGTAAAAGGAACAGAATTACGTCATAGGCAACCTTTTGTTATTTCAATTCCTAGAACTGTTTTCTTCAAGACTCTCCATTGTTTGTTATGTGTAATACTTACAACTCTGTTTTTAAACTGTGATTCTCAATTAGATTTTAGTTTAACAGTTAAAAAATGTCATACAATATTAAAAGAAATTGTGTTTCCTTAGGAATTTAAATTATAATAATTGTATTGTAATGTTTTCTACTCTAGTTTTTTAATAATTTTGCATTATTATATTGACATTTGGCACTATATTAACTGCAATATTATATTCTAGCATCTATTATGTATCTTTCTTTCTTTCGTTTGTGTTGTTTGTTTTGTTTTGTCTTATTATGTATTTTATTTATGTAACAATGTAAGCCATCTTTTTTTTAAATTTATTTGAAAATTTTTGTACATTGGTACTATCAATTGTGCTTAAATAATTAACATTACAACAATATGAGACTTTTGGAGAGGGTGACGTCCATTAACGTTCCTCAAAGCATCAACAAATCAGTGTGTCTTTTCCTCTTGAGGCGACGACCAGGCTGTGCAGGGTTCAGGTTCCGAGGAATCTGGCTGATTAAGCTGTTAGAATGTGTTGACAATGTAGCATATAATCGTGTAGAGGAAGAATGAAGTACAGTCTCTATTTTGGCTAGATCTAGATCTGATGTACCATGGTGCTCCAGTGATTATCTTAGTGCACGATTTTGGAATGTTTGAATACGCTTGATTTGGCTTATAGTAGCCGATCCTCACAATGAACATTCATAGAGCCAAATAATTTTGAGAAGCATTCATATATTAGCCTTTTGTTGGAAAGGGAAAGACAAGAGCTGGAAAGTATTGTTTTCAGTTGATGAAGTCTGTATCTTAATCTCTGGAGGCTGTAAGTGAGATGTTTATTCCAAGTCAAGCGACTATCTAGGATGAGTCCAAGATATCGTACTTCTTCATGTTGTGGTACTGGTGAACAGTTGAGGTATAATGGAAGTGCTTTTTCATTTTTGAGGTATGTGAATGTTACTGTTGATGACTTATTTGTGTTCATGAATGTTCTCCATTTTTTGTTCCATTTTTCAATTTCTTGTAGAAAGTTTTGTAGATTGGTTGTCACTTGTTCACCAGTATCTCCTTTGCTAAGGACAGCAATGTCGTCAGCGAACTGAGCTACAGTTTGAGAATCTGATTTAGGTGTTGGTATATCATGAGTGTAAATTAAATAGAGAAAAGGGGCTAGAATGCTCCCTTGAGGTACACCTGCGTGTAAGCCACCTATAATTGGAAACTTGCTTCTGTTGGTGGTGGATTTAAAATAAAATAAAATAATAATAATAATAATAATAATAATAATAATAATAGTTTACTATATTATTAAATAATTAGAAAACAATTAACTGAAAATTTATATACAGTAATAAATAATACATTAACATCTTTACTACTAAGATATATTGCATATGTCTCACTTATTTTGACTTACTGTTCATGCTTTGTCATGCTTTATTGTTTCTTTCTATATGTTATATATTATGCCTCATTTCTACTGACCTAGTTACGTTGTATTAGGATTATCTGTTCAATTTTATTTTTATATACGGCACTATATTCTATAAATTTATAGTGTTTTTGTATCGTAGTTTTAATCCTAGTTTTGTGCTACAGAAGGCCATATCGCCTTAACTTTGTCAGGTTAAGTAAACCATTGGTGTTTTTATTATTATTATTATTATTATTACTATTATTATTATTATTATTATTATTATTATTATTATTATTATTATTATTAAAAGATGGAGTTCCCCTTTTGCATTATACCATATCATCAGTCGACGACGCTATGTGATTGTTATCTACATAAAGAGTTCAATGGGAATTTCTGAAGTTTGTACCGATAACTGAATACTACGTAATGCGCCATACAATCAAGCTATAAGCTGAGATATTGTGCACGTATATAAGAAAATGTGTACCATTTTATTTCCATATAAGATCCTTGCTGAGTTTTTTTCGAGACTACTTATGATTAATTCATGAGGATATAGGAACATTTTGTTTATCCCTGCTTTAAACCATGTTGACACGAGACAACATCTGAACTCTGCGTTGTTGCTGGTAGTGGAAATAAATATCGGATGTGGGGATCGGGCGGCGAGGCCAGGCCAGGCCCGCGATGAATGGCGAACACACGACCAGATAAGCTCAATTGGAGGAATGAACGCGCTGAAAAATGGAACGCTATCGAAGTTTTCCTCTGCGGAAAGTTTTCTTTTGGGGAAGTAAGAAAAGAGGATATGTGAGAGATGGAAAAAGAATGAAAGGAGCCGCAGAAGGGCGCATCTCTGGAGGTTTCCTTAACTTGCAGTTAACGCAGTAAAAGCAACAGAAGGAATGTTCTGTCGTCTGGCGCCGCCCTAATAAAACACTTCGCATTCATTTGAGATTTCCGACCCTGCAAACTCCACGGATCGAAGTCACTTTCTCACAAGGTCTGGCTGGATATCGGTCTGTGGTTTTCACACATTCAAACAGTAAAAATACTCTCATATTTCAGACAAAAATATACTATCATATTTCAAGCAACTAAAATACTATCATATTTCACGTTAAAAGTTTCAGACTGTCCCAAATTACACAAGAAATTTTATGGGAATGGGAAACATTAAACTGTTAACACAAAGAACAAAAGTGAAATTTGTTTATTAACGCACATCAAGAGTGAAAAACGGAGACGTAAAGAATCTAATGTCTTATCTCGATTTCTTAGGATGTGAATGTGTCTTACGGTTTTTCACTTTTATCTGGATTTATGTCATATTACTGTGCTTACAACAGAGATAGAAAATTTCTCTACTTTTAAATGTCGAACATCCGTTAATAACACGGTCAACAGCCATTTTGCGCCAGATATAAAACTAACAAATTCTTACTAATTTCTACCTCCTAAATTCAAAAATAACAATCAAAATGTTCCATCAGTTTGGGTTTTCGAGATGCCCAATATAGCCTAATTAATTTTATGTGCATTCTATTTTAAAAATACCCTATTTCGTGTGTAACTACATTGTTTTACAAATGTGCCGACCATTATATGAAAACAATATTAGTATAAGTAGGCCACCATGTTAGAAGCACTTGTAGAAATGGAAATTATTTTATTGCCCTTTTAAGAGTCTATTTGGAGGGGGGGGAAACAGGTTCGCGATATGAATTCTCTTGAGTTTACCTGATTTTTACTTGAGATGTGCATTTCTTTCACTGTGAGCTTTAATGACATTACTGTAGTTTATATTTTGCAATAGACCATTTTGTCAAAACGACTTCTAGAAGCGGAAATTGTTTTATTGCCCTTTTCGGTTCCATTTGGAGAGGGAAAAACAGATTCGCTATATGAAATCGCTTCAGTTTACCAGGAGATTTCGGTGGTATTAGTATTCTGTGTAAGACGTGTATTTCTTTAAAGTGTCCTTTAATGATAATATTCAAATTATGAATGGTTTATATGTGCGGATTTGATGGTTGTAGGATTGCTTCTTGAAATTGAATTAGGCTACACAAAATTTTGCTGTTTTCTGTGCGAATGGGAGAATCGCGCTCGAGATAAGCATTGTAAAATAAAACGACAATCACTAGAGCCAGGGAAGAAAAATATTGTACATCAACCCCTTGTACCTCAAAGTAAAGTAATTTTACTCCCTTCACACATTAAGTAAGGGTTAATAAAGAATTTTGTCAAAGGAATGAATCATAAAACTGAAGCATTTAAATATTATCCAGGAAAAATTTCCTGCCATTGGTGACTCGAAAATAAAAGAGGCAGTTCTCAATGGACCACAAATTAGAGAAATAATGAAGGACAATCACTTCGAATCTTTGTTGGAAGGAAAAGAGAAAGACGCCTGGATTAATCAAGGAGGTTGTATTAAATTTTCTGGATAACCGTAGAAGTGAGAACTATGAAGAACTAATGCAAAATTTACTGTTGGCGTATGTCACTATGGGTTGTAATATGTGCCTGAAAATTCACTTCCTTGACTTCCATCTTGACTTTTTTCCCGAGAATTGTGACAAATTCAGTGATGAGCATGGTGAGCGCTTTCATCAAGAAATTTAAACTATGGAAAAAAGAGACCAAGGACAATGGAGTACCAATATGCTAGGAGACTAGTTTTGAACTTAATCTCGTGATTTACCTGATGCCCAGTATGAAAGAAAATGCAAAAAAAGAAAGCTGTAATCTTCTGATCAATGATATTTAACCTTATTGTCATTATATAAAGCAGTATTCTGAATAGATATAAATTCGAAAATTTATCAAAAATCGTAACTAACAACTGTTTTTATTAACACATTCGTATTCAGGAGGCTCAAATTATATAGAAAGCATGTATCACGTGCCTAACGCAAAAAAAAAGTTAAAATTTGTTACGTAATGTAGCCTAATCGTCTTCAAAAGCAATTTGGCCAAATAACATGTCAAAGAGGCTGTAGCCCAACTATAATTGTCTTTTGTTGTAAAAATGAAAGTAAATAAAACAAATGATCATCAAAATCCGGGACTGTATATCTTACGACTCATCACCTAACACACCAGCTAGCAATCCATAGTATATCGTTAATCTTCGTCTTTAGTAGAAATATTGAATCGCACTTTTTAGAAAGGATCTAAGTAAAAATTTGCTACTTTTCAAGAGAGCAGAAAAAATTATTTTCATGAATAAATAATACTGTACCAGTGCCGCACTATAAACATCAATTTGATGTTACACATACAGGGAAAGATTTGACTAAGATATTTTCTTTAACAATCAATGCGTCTTGGAAGTACAGGTATTAATAATTTAATGAATAAAAAATGAAAATGTCAGTTTTGACTTAGTTCCTTTCTAAAAAGTACGATTCAATTATGGCAGCCGGCGAACCTCTTTGGCGTTTAATTACTATTGGTCCAGCGGTAAAACGCCAAAGCGTTTCGTCGGTCATCATAATTATTTGTACTAGAGCGAATTTTTTAATTGCTCCATCGGTTTGTGGTTTATCGATTTTAGTTGGGCTGTGTGATGAGTCTGGTAACACAGGTCAAATAATAATAATAATAATAATAATAATAATAATAATAATAATAATAATAATAATAATAATAATAATAATAATAATAATAATTCTCGGGCTCTCAGCAATATCAGTTGGATAGGATAGTTGCTTCCAAGCTTTCGATGACTAATAATAATAATGATAATAATAATAATGATAATAATAATAATAATAATAATAATAATAATAATAATAATAATAATAATAATTCTCGGGCTCTCAGCAATATCAGTTGGATAGGATAGTTGCTTCCAAGCTTTCGATGACTAATAATAATAATGATAATAATAATAATGATAATAATAATAATAATAATAATAATAATAATAATAATAATAATAATAATAATAGCAGCCAGTTTTGACATATGCTTCAGAAACCTGGACATACACAAAAAAAACTGAGCAGAATTCAGCTTTATACGAGGCGCGTCCATAAAGTAGCTTTCCCACTCGTCCCAAAGCTATCAAACCATATGTTGCGCGAAGCGACTGCGTGTACGTGATAGAGTAATGTCCTGGCATGGCGCATGCGCTAGCGGAACATCCCGAGTGCTCTCAGTAGCGTCGTTGCATTGGCTGAAGATGGACGTTGCTATTCCAGCTCCCGTCGCGTGAAGTGCGGTCAGTGGTAAAGTTTTTGAATGCACAGGGCATAGCGCCGATTGAAATTCATCGTCAGCTGTGGCAGGTCTATGGGCAAGCAGATGGTGCGTTGCTGCTGTAGACAATTTTCAGCAGGACGCCAAAATGTGCATGACAAGGACCGCAGTGGGAGGCCAACCATAATCACAGACGACCTTGTGGAGCAACGCACCATCAGCTTGCTCATGATGTTAGACCCGTAGACCTATGCCCTGTGCATTCAAAAACTTTATCACTGACCGCACTTCACGTGGCGGGAGCTGGAATAGGAGCGTCCATCTTCAACCAATGCAACGAAGCTACTGAGAGCACTCGGGAAGTTCAGCTAGCGCATGCGCCATGCCAGGACATTACTCTATCACGTATAAGCAGTCCCTTCGCGCAACATATGGTTTGCTAGCTGTGGGACGAGCGGGAAAGTTACTTTATGGACGCGCCTCGTAGATGAAAACTCTGCGAATTATTGTACAGAAGAAACGAAGAGATAGGATAAGAAACGACATAATCAGGGAAACTCTGAAGGTTGAAAAATTAACCACACAATTAGAAAATAAGAGATTACAATCGTTTGGGCACCTTAACAGAATAGGCTGCCGAAGAGAATATTAAATTTAAAAGTGAAAGGAAGACAACCAATTAGAAGACCACGCGAAAGATGGATAGATCAAATTCAGATTAACTTACAAGAACGTGGATATAAGTGGGATGAAATAAACAGAAGAAAAGCTTGGGAGGACAGAGACTAATGGACGCATATTTGGAATGAATCTTTCGAAAAGAGGACACGATAAGAAGATTAATAATAATAATAATAATAATAATAATAATAATTAGTACTAATAATGACAGGAATAGGTCTACATGTTAAATTGGTGATTATGGTTGACGATCGTAATTCAAAGTTTTATTTCAATCCTGTGTGTTAACAGAAACGCTACTACTTCGCCCCTCACAGCTCCGCATCTTCGCTTACAAACAAGAAATCAAGATGTCATCTTGATCCCATATCTCAAGACACTGACGTCGGCGCCAACTTTAAAGATTCATGTGATTACTGGTCCAGTAAATCTGTTATCGCGTGAATCTCAGGAGTGAGCGCTTGGAATGTGATGAAATGCAGCATTTTTAAGTTGTTTTCTGCATGGGAAAAATACTGTAGATTATTATGTCTGTTATGTAGAAAATCTGGACTGCTAGGAAAGGAACAGTAACGAAGCCAGCCGCAATACTATCTTTGTCTATTTTAAAACCGATGTGGTTTTGTTACAATAATTTGAACTCAGTTCTTCAGTGTCTTAAACTGAAATATAGGCCCATCTAACGATGGATTACTAAAATAAAATGAACTTGAAATTTAATTCCACGTCTCAGAAGACTGCCAAAGTATAAATTCATTCAAAATACTTTTGAAATGTAAAGTGTTATAAAATAAATATTTCAATATTTGAGGTACAAAGGAACACATCAATATTTTCATAAAATAAAGGAGATTTTCATGACATTTATGTTACTTTTTGCATTTCCATAGTTACCATTTTTACGAGTGCAATAAGTAATAAACTGTAAAACATTATAAACGTGTTTCATTGTAGTAAATTATGTAACTAGTGTATAATCTTGGTAATTATGGCACGAGTGTATATTCACGAGTATTTATACTGAAGATTATATACGTGTTACACAAAACGTTTTATACTATTCTAGCATTAAAGTAAGTTAAAAAGAATATAAATTTACAAAATGTAATATTATGACCAGGCTTCGGCATAGGGACACAGAGTAACCAGTATGACGTTTAGAATACACGGAGTATAAATGACGTCATGACCCGTGTGGAAGGGTGACTGCAACAACACAGCTGGGTCCGTAATGTGCATTCCGTTGTGTGTATTGCTGCTTGGCTGCGGTACGTGTAACAGGCTTCGGCGTAGGGACACCTGATTGAAGGTTACACTCACGTTAATACTTTAATGGTAGACATTTATTGTCTACACTAGGAATGTACTGTATATACTGCATCTGTACAGGGTGAAATATATTTTGTGCCGTACTATGACGGACTGTTTACATGATGAGACACGAAGTAAAGGCGCTCTCCATCTCCCACTCCACTCGACCAACACAGCACTAAACGTCCGTGTGTTCTGAACTTCATGCGTTTCTGTGACCAGAACCGAAGCCTGGTTATGACATTGTAGAGAATGAGTACTGGATATGACGTGATATATTGCATGGTTACTAAGTAACCGTTTCTAAGACAATATTATTATTCTTTTTTTGTTTTGAAACTTTTTCTTACAAGTACATTGTATAAAACTGTGTTGTGAAGGCAATCATGAAGTCATGGAATACTAGTTTCTAGGTAACCTTTTAAATAATATAAACTGTTACATTGAAAAGAGAGCGCTAATACAGTTTCCTACGGAAGTTCGTTATCAATAGACTGATGAATCACTATCTGGAAAACATAATTTCCATGAAAAATGGCGCACCTGCCAACACATACACCCTTGAAGAACAATTAACTACACGGATCTTTCGAGATCATATGATCAGTAGGGACTTTCCAACAATATGGTTTTCACGATATCTGGATATTAATCCCGTCGATGTTTGGTTGTGAGGTTACATTAAATATTTTTTTTTGTGGCACAACCAACAACCTTACAGAAACTGAAAGATGTGTCTCGCAAGAAATTGGGAATATTCTAAGATCTACATACATACATACATACATACATACATACATACATACATACATACATACATACATACATACATACACACATACATACATAATGTTCTGCCCATGGGCAGCTCTTTCGCTGCAAACTCAGCATTCTCCAATCTTTCCTATTTTTTTTGCCTTCCTCTTAGTCTCCGCATATGACCCATATACCTTAATGTCGTCTATCATCTGATATCTTCTTCTGCCCCGAAGTCTTCTCCCGTTCATCATTCCTTCCAGAACCTCCTTCAGTAGGCATTTTCTTCTCAGCCAGTGACCCAACCAATTCCTTTTCCTCTTTCTGATCAGTTTCAGCATAATTCTTTCTTCACCCACTCTTTCCAACATAACTCCATTTCTTACTCTGTCTGTCCACTTCACACGCTCCATTCTTCTCCATATCCACATTTCAAATACTTCTATTCGTTTCTCTTCATTTCGTCGTAATGTCCATGTTTCTGCTCCGTACAATGCCACACTCCACTCAAAGCACTTCACCAGTCTCTTCCTTGGTTCTTTTTCCAGACGTCCGCAGAAATTGCTTCTGTTTCTATTAAAAGCTTCCTTGGGCATTGCTATACAGCTTTGACTTCCTGGCAGCAGTTCATGTTATTGCTTATAGTACATCTCAAGTATTTGAAGCTGTCCACTTGCTGTACTGTCTCATTTAGAATTCGCAAGTCTACCTTCTTTATTTTTCTTGCGACAACCATGGTCTTCGTCTTGTTTGCATTTATCTTCATTCCATACTGCCCACAGCTGTCATTTAGCGCCTGTAACATATCCCTTAATATCGTCTTCTCTTCTGCTAGCAACGCCATATCATCAGCAAATCTTATGATCTTTATTCTTCTTCCTTCTACTTTTATCCTTCCCTAGTTCTCAAAATTTTCTTCATCAAATTCTCCAAGTCAGTGTTGACCAGGGTAAGATATCGTAAAATGCTTGCATTGTATAGCAGAAAGAATGGTGCTTTTAGGGCAAGGAAATGGTTGACATATTGCGTATGTTTTGTGTGTTTGCTCAACATAGTGATGCTTTTATTTTTCACAAATACTGTAATATGTATAGACCGGTTATTTAGTCCTGACAGTTCAGGGACGCGAAAGAGGGGAAGTAATAGGAGTAGTGGGGAAGCTCCGGAGTAGAGATAAGGGTGAGCTGTCAGTAAAGGAATGAAGTACAGCTTAACTCTACTGGAAACATACAGTTGTACTTCACGCATGACATCCTATCGCTCTGAAGGCAAGCGACTGACTAACCCAAACACCTCTTGTCGTAACTAAATGGACTCGCCTGACCCAGGCGCACATTGCCAGCGGCTGTCAGGACTAAATAATCGTACTGCTTTATATTTCAAAGTGAGATTTAAATGATCTTATAGAAGAGAGAATTCTGGGAAAAATGCAGATGCCGATAGGTTGACTAACATAAAGAATTTAATATGCTTTCTTTTCTGTTATGAAGAGAAGTTAACTACCTACAATTTCTTGCTATTAATAAACCATATAGTCTTAAAATCGAGCGTGGCGGAACAAAAATAGAGAAAATTTAACAGTTCTTTATTCTCACAATTACTGTATGTATCCAAGCCAAAACAGAGTTAACATAAACTCAGTATAGCATTACCTTTGATCGACCTACACTACATTTGCATGGTATAAACCTCCAGGTGTATTTAATATGTTTATACAATTCGTAAACAGAAATGGTTGAAATATAACAGGTGAAATTATTCCCAAAAAGGTATAGTCTTACATGTAAATGTTTTGAACTGCAAATACTGAAAATGGAGAAAGATAACATACTGGCTCTTTATGTTTATTAGTTTCAGCAGAGCAGTTTCACAATACGCCGTTCACCACAAGCTTTATTCAGCTTCGTGTCTTTACAAGCTTCATCATCATATTTTATCGGCGTGTCATCTTCATTATTACACATGTTATACAGGGAATTGACTGGCCTATATATCAAACACAATATCGATTACCATAATCTGAATGAGAAAGATCGCACGGTCTGCATGTAGAAAATCATCGTGGTATGGCATTTCCTATTGTTGCTACCCGGTATGGGACTAACAGTAATAAATCCTTCATTTATAACGTACAGTAGGCCTACATATAATTTCCGTAGGTCTAAGAGCGACTTGAATCATCTTAGCACAAACTGCGTACCGGTATTTTAAATTAGCAAGTGTAAATTGCTGAGGGGCACAGAAGTAAGGTACAAGCACAGGTTAGTACATATATACAGTCACGAAGCTCAATACGTAGTAAATATGTATCCATAGATAGTTGCTAACCACCAGAATCGCTAATATCGCCTCATTACAGACAATGCGAAATAGTACCCGCACAGTCTAATGTTCCTAGCACCCTCACAACTCAAGCTTCGTGACTGTATATACTAGACTGTGGTACGAGTTCAAAGCTGCATTAAAAAACGAAGATGTGAGGCAGAATTTCACATAAGACACGGATGTTCATTCGATGTGAGATGCCCTATTTCGTCTTCAGGAGAGACCCAGAGGGGTTGTGACTGAACATCACGGAAGGCACGTATATTCAGTATTGTATATATTCATGAGATCGGGAAAAAGCCCAGTTGCAGAGTGAGGTTATGGGTCTTTGAGGGATATAACTTCCATGAAGTCGTATGTCTCCTTAAAATGTTAAGGCATCTAACTTAGAGAAAAATCGAAGATTCAAATGTCTATCTCTCTCACGCACAGTTACACACATACAACAAACTTTCGCACAAGTATTCCGTGATCTGATATATCTCAAAATTTTAAATGCGCGAAATAATTCAACAGAATTCCTTACTAAATATAACTTCATATGACCTGAAAAGAATTTGCATGTGTGACTCTTATACATTATATTTCTGTTACTAGGCCTTCCTTAAGTCAAAGGTGTGCAATGGAACTCCATGTCGATGACTGAGAACCAGAGTGTTCTAAGTCCAACTTTATGTAAGAAAGAAATCTGTATTTCATTGTGTTCCAGCTCTTGTCTGCATATATGAATCGAACAAAATTGTAAATATTCCTCTCCATAAGGTTGCTATGATGCTATTCCAAATTGTCTCATGAAGCTTTGATTGTCAGGAGCTTAAAATAGCTCTCCTGAAAAAAAAATAGTAAAATTGACTTGGAACAGTCTGGTTCTCAGCCATCGATGTGTCTCTCTACGTTTGCATTCACTGTGTATGCGAACAGTCCGTATCTAGAAGTTACCGATAGGCTTATTAGAGGAACGAGTGAAGGAATGTAAACGTTTTACATAACTGTTTCACTTTGAAATAAAGAAAACAGGGAATATTTACGACTTTTATGTCCGAACGGCAAACGGATGTCGCTTTTCAACACGCCTTGACAGAATGAACTACAGGGTGTTTAAAAAATACGGGGCATAATTTCCGTTATGTATTTCCCACATGTAGACAATCAAAATAGTACATTACAACATGTGTCCGAAAATGCTTCATTTCCGAGTTATGGCCTTCACAACATTGAAATTCACCGGAACGTTTTTCTTTCCGCAGGTCATTGTCATTACAGAAGATGTTCAAAATGTCCACCTCCTGCTTGAATACAGACCTCATATCGATGTCTCATTGACCTGAGAACACGATCCCAAACTCCAGGAGTATTGCGTATGTCCTCAGAACATGCCACAATTCGATTCCGAAGGGATTCCAAATCAGGCACCGGAGACGAATAAACCAATGGTTTTAAATGGCCCCACAAGTAAAAATCGAGAGGGTTCAGATCAGGTGAGCGTGGAGGCCAAGCAATTAGGCCACCTCTACCTATCCATCGATCAGGAAACCTTCGATCCAAGTACCGGCGAGCCGTACGACTGAAGTGTACAGGAGCGCCATCATGCAAGAAGTGAATGTGTTGACGATTGATCAGTGGAGTGTCTTCTAAAACATGAGGTACCGTATGGTGTTTTCCAGGAAGTTCGTGTACGCCTGCCCCGTAAGTCTGTTTACAAGTAAATGGGGTCCAACTAATCGCTCACCAATGATACCGGCCCACATGTTGAGAGAGAACCGCACCTGGTGATGAGATGGAACAGTTGCACGTGGGTTTTCATACGCCCATACATGCTGATTGTGGAAATTTGTTATGCCATCTCGTGTGAACTGTGCTTCATCTGTAAATAATACTAAGGCAGGAAAGTTCGGATTTACACCACACTGCTGCAAGAACCACTGACAGAACCTAACTCGTGCAGGGTAATCTGCTGGTGACAGGGCCTGTACACGTTGCAAATGATAAGGATACAATTGATACTCTTTCAACAGTCTCCAGACAGTCGTATGAGGAACATTGACGTGCAACCCTACCCTTCGTGTGCTGATAGAAGGAGTCATGTTCACAGCCTCCAGAATCTCCTCCTGTACTTCTGGAGTTGTAGATCTTGGTCGTCCCCTTCCCAAACCAGGACAGTTAAATTTTCCATACTCGCACAGACGGTAACGGATACGTACAAATGTCTTCCGATCTGGACATTGTCGCTATGGGTACCTCTCCTGGTTAAAACGACGAGCCAGCGCAGTATTGCCGTCCGCCTTACCGTACATGAAGTGTAGAGTATCTCTGCCAGCTCTTGATTTGAATACATGTCGCACAGTCTAAAGCTTACACAACACTGAATGTAACCTTCGCCTCGGAATGAACTGTCAGAGTGCCCTCTTAATGTCTACTTTGACGGCAACGACCTCCGGAAAGAAAAACGTTCCGGTGAATTTCAATGTTGTGAAGGCCATAACTCGGAAATAAAGCATTTCCGGACACATGTTGTAATGAACTATTTTGATTGTCTACATGTGGGAAATACATACCTGAAATTATGCCCCGTATTTTTGAAACACCCTGTGTAAATTGAGACTTCAATAGTCAGTGTCTTTAAAATTAAAATCACCTTCAACGTTGGTTATCAGCAGAGACCGAACTTTGTCCGAGGAGGCTGCAAGATTAAGCATTATTGGAGTTTTTACACTAGTGGACCAGTGCGTGCATAGTATGTTACAGGGAGTTCTTATGCAGACCGGTCCCATGTAGTAATGTTCCGTCGGCTTAATGAAGGTAATGCGGAGTTGTCCCGAGTAAGCTAAGCGATAAAGGGTGGAATGGGACCTGTCTGCGTAGTGCAGCGTGGACGGACTTGTCCTTACGACGGCTTAGGAGCATTAGCCGCTTGCCAATACATTTTTTTAGGTAAAGGTTGGAGTGGGACCAATCTGCATAGGAAATCTCTGTATCTGTCTGACTGCTCACGTGACTCTTAAAGTTAGGCAAAATGAAACATGGACCACTTTCACAATTACACAAAGATTTACAATTTAAATTATTTACACTATAATACGCTGTTTTTGTACATTCTTTATTATAGTGAAAACAGAAAATTTAACTTATTCAAAGGAGCTGTTACACATTCACTACTTTCAAAACCAATTGCCAAAAAGACTCCTTTTCGTCTTTAGAATATGATGTTTCTTGAAATGTAACTTTTGTTGGATATGATTTTTTTTAATATATCGATTTTCCTTCAATGTGTTAATCATTGATTTCATCCAAATTGTCTTATTTAATACTAAATTTTAATTGCTTACCCTAATTCTAGAATAATATGTAACTAAATACACGTTTTATTTAACGACGCTCGCAACTGCAGAGGTTATATCAGCGTCGTCGGATGTGCCGGAATTTTGTCCCGCAGAAGTCCTTTTACATGCCAGTAAATCTGCTAACATTAGCCTGTCGCATTTAAGCACACTTAATTGTCATCGACCTGGCCCGGGATCGAACCCGCAACCTTGGACATACAAGGTCGGCGCTATACCAACTCGCCAACCAGGTCGACTAAACACACTTACATTTAGCTCTATTATTATTATTATTATTATTCCATTGTTCCTGTATTGTTCTTTTTTATATTTCGGTTGTATACTTTTATTTAATTTATTTAACTGGCTAGCTAGTGAGTACAAATTAAAATTATAAAACAGAAATGTTTATAGCCACTACCGTGAGAGCCAGACTCGTGTACGGTGTAGTCTTAGTCACTAATATAACATAAAATTTATAAAGACAGTTTACTAAATACAGTAAGTAACTTAATTCAAACCGATAAATAACATATAAGAGAAAAGAGAGAGAGAGAGAGAGAGAAGAGATATAAAAACACATTTAATATAAATTGACTATCAGACAGAAGTCAGTGATATGCAATAAAAACTTGAATATAGTCGATAGAAATAAAAAGGAAATAAATACAAACATTTGTTAATATTATATATCGTGTATAATTTTATTAATTTATTTTTTAAAAGCTTCATTTTTTAAATATTCCAAATTTGGAAAATGGTTTGTAATTTTATTATAAAGTCTTGGGCTGAAACTAGCACCATATTTAATAGCTGCACTTGTATGATATTTAGGCTCAATCAATGGGAAAGTTGACTTTTGTCTTCGAGTACGATATTCATATCGATTAGATTTTTGGGTAAGGTTGCCTATATTGCACTACTTCAGCATTTATAATTTTTATTGAACAATACAGTTTTTATTTTCTGCATTCCTTTACAGAGATACATTCCCAGAACATTTTGCTTTCATGTAAAAAGGAATCCTTGAATTTTATTTAATATATTTTAATTAAAATGACATTTTCAAAACACTTGTCAGTGGTGCCATTTAGGCAACTAGTTTCCTAAATAGCACCTTGCGGTTTCTTAAATCGCACCTCTTTATCTGCAGGGAACAGGATAAGGGAAGCTTTTAATATTGAACATATTGAACAGTATTTAATATGAATAATGTAATAAATGCTAATTAAAAGTTTATTGAAATTAATGAAAGAAAGTAACGCATCTTCAAATGAAATTGAAAAAATGGAGCATAAATTACCTAACATTTCAACTTCCTGAATGAGTTTTTTGTTACACATTTGTCATGTGCTTCACCAGACAGTTCAGACTGTAAACTGCGTCACCTTTTCTCCGCGATTATCTCGAAGCCGCCTAAGAACTGCTTCATGATATAGCTGTCTGAAATGGTTTGAAGATAGAAATATCTAAAGGCTGGGCCTATGAGTATAATGACGAGGAAACTGAAACAGGAGCACACCATTTTCCCGAGATAATCTAGCTTCTAAATTTTTGGAATAGGTCGTATAGGAGGACATACAGAAGCAGCACTTTTTTCTATGGCAGGTTTGGGTGACAAATAACGATCCTGGAGGAGCACCAGCTGATAATGTAGGATGCATTGTTTGATGTATAAAAATTATTATGGGTGGGACAAAATAACTGGTACACTTGTACAACACGCACTTGTTGTATTAACGCCCTTTTCACCACTTGATATTGCACTCACCTGATGCATTCCTTGTTCAGTTAAAATTTTGGGGCCTTCTTTTGTACGGCTAGAATTGCTACAGTTGCTCATATCGCACCGGTGCGAATTAGGAACCTACAAAGTGGTGCGAATTGAGAAACTACGTCATAACTTATTATTTCCTTCATTCTAGCCTATAATCACAATATGTTCGAAAATCCTACTAAGTTAAATGTTCTTTAATATTTCTTTTAACCAATAACATCTTAAGATTATGGATTCCTTTGCATACAAATCAGTTATTTATTTACAAAATGTTAGCTAAATATACATCCACCTAAGCGATTATATTAGATACACTATCACCACGCTGCAGACACAAAGAAGTGGCAGAAATTAAGTGACATGTTGCAAGTTCATATGGTAGATTGCAACAATATCACTATATGCCACACTATTACAGTAACTTGTTTTAAACTAGCAATGGTGCCATTTAGGAAGCGGTGCGATTTATGCTACTCTACCCTATGTTTTATTTGATTTCTGTGGTAGTAAGATAGTAAACTAGTAGTTAATACTTTAAATTCTGTATAAATTAAATGTATTGTCTTATGGCATTAACTCTTACTTACTTACTTACTTACTTACTTACTTACATACTGGCTTTTAAGGAACCCGGAGGTTCATTGCCGCCCTCACATAAGCCCGCCATTGGTCCCTATCCTGAGAAAGATTAATCCAGTCTCTACCATCATATCCCACCTCCCTCAAATCCATTTTAATATTATCTTCCCATCTACGTCTCGGCCTCCCCAAAGGTCTTTTTCCCTCCAGCCTCCCAACTAACACTCTATATGCATTTCTGGATTCGCCCATACGTGCTACATGTCCTGCCCATCTCAAACGTCTGGATTTTATGTTCCTAATTATGTCAGGTGTAGTATACAATGCGTGCAGCTCTGCGTTGTGTAACTTTCTCCATTCTCCTGTAACTTCATCCCTTTTAGCCCCAAATATTTTTCTAAGAACCTTATTCTCAAACACCCTTAATCTCTGTTCCTCTCTCAAAGTGAGAGTCCAAGTTTCACAACCATACAGAATAACCGGTAACATAACTGTTTTATAAATTCTAACTTTCAGACTTTTTGAAAGAAGACTAGATGACAAAAGCTTCTCAACCGAATAATAACACGCATTTCCCATATTTAATCTCCGTTTAATTTCCTCCCGAGTGTCATTTATATTTGTTACTGTTGCTCCAAGATATTTGAATTTTTCCACCTCTTCGAAGGATAAATCTCCAATGTTTATAGTTCCATTTCGTACAATATTCTGGTCACGAGACAAAATCATATACTTAGTCTTTTCGGGATTTACTTCCAACCCTATCGCTTTACTTGCTTCAACTAGAATTTCCGCGTTTTCCCTAATGGCTTGTGGATTTTCTCCTAACATATTCACGTCATCCGCAGAGACAAGAAGCTGAAGTAACCCGTTCAATTCCAAACCCTCTGTGTTAACCTGAACTTTCCTAATGGCATATTCTACAGCAAAGTTAAAAAGTAAAGGTGATAGTACATCTCCCTGCTTTAGTCCGCAGTGAATTGGAAAAGAATCAGATAGAACCGGGCCTATACGGACTCTGCTGTAAGTTTCACGAAGACACATTTTAATTAATCGAACTAATTTCTTGGGAATACCAAATTCAATAAGATTATTAAATAAAACTTCTCTCTTAACTGAGTCATACGCCTTTTTGAAATCTATGAATAACTGATGTACTGTACCTTTATACTCCCATTTTTTCTCCAATAGCTGTCGAATACAAAAAATCTGATCAATAGTCTATCTATTACGCTTAAAATCACACTGTTAATCCCCAATAATTTCATCTACCTTAAGTACTAAACACGATAACCTTTCTCTGATAAATTCGACCTTTTTTACTGCTGATTTTATTCTTTTATGTACAAAGAATCCTGTTCCTAACTGGTGATTATCGTTTCCTTCCCCATAATACAATAAGTAATCGCCTATTTGTGATATGCCATTCCCATCTAACCTAACCTCTTGTACTCCCACGAAGTCTATATCTAGCTAGTTCTTTTGCTACTAATGTTACCCCTCCTGTTCTATAAAGACTAGTTACGTTCCATGTACCAAATCTTATAACCTTTTTCCTTTGCTGTGGTCGTTCCGGAGAATCAGTCCCATTCCGAGGCTTACTGTTAGGTTTCGTAACAAGCTGTTTTTTTACGGTGATGGTTGTTAGCCCTTCGCCCAACCCCCAAGCTGCAGGACCACCCCTTATCGGCTGTCTACGACTGCTTATTCAATATATTCCCAGCTACCCTCCATATCTGGAGGCCGTCTCCTCTATTCGCAACCTGAGGACGCGCCATGCCGTGGCATTAACTCTGCAATTAAAAAATCAATAAAATAAATAAACAAATAATTTAAATTGTAGGAAAGGTCATTTTTAGTATCAGTCTTCATTACTAGGTCTAGGATACATTTTGAACAGTGTGCGAGGTTCTAGTTTTGAATCATGAATACAACGTCAACTGCAGAACAAACAAGGTGCTAGTGTTACCTGATAGTACCTATGGCACTCGCCATATATGACGTCACGTGAATATAGTGTATGAACAACTAACCTTATCTCCGTACGCCTTGGGCAGAATACGTTCCCTAATCATTACCTTTATCCGAGTTATGTTCACGGTGCAGCGTGCTGTGTACAGTATGTACAAGAGAGCCCTCGTTCTGCGACAAATATAATTCACAGAAATGTAGTGGTAAGCACAATAAGCCTCAGCCGCAGTACTAGTCTTCGGACCCTTCCGTGTAAAAGAAAAAAGAAAGAGCATTTCTAATTTGGGCATACAAATTTAACCGTCACAGAAATCAAAATATTACTCTTACCACGACGTTGGATCACCGTCCAAATTGACGAAACAATGAAGTGAAGTAAGATTGTAAGTAATTTGTATTAAACTTCTGTCACAGTTTTATCCATATACGAAACGATCTCTGTTTAATATATTATTCTTGTGTACGTAGTATAAAAGGGCTGTCATATGTTGACTACTTTCAAAAGCCAATTGTCAAAAAAATGTGTTTCGTCTTTAGAATATGATCTTTTTCAAATTTTACTCTTGTAGAATATGATTTTTATTTTCAATAGCCTATTTGGTTTTTTTCATTATGTTAATAATTTTTTTGGTCCAAATTATCTTATATAACACTGGATTGTAATTGCTCAACTCTCAGTATTACATGTATCTAAACACACGTACATTTTGTTGTTGTTGTTTTTCTTCTTGTTCTTCTTCTTCTTATTATTAGTATTATTACGATTATTATTATTATTATTATTATTATTATTATTATTATTATTATTATTATTATTATTATTATTATTTCATCGTTTTCTGTAGTAGGGTAAACATTGGTAATTTCGTGGCAGTGGTTATATCGTGATACTTTTTCTTTGCTCTTTCGTGAACTAACCAATGGTGTTACGAGACTCAAATTCCCGCCAAAGGATTGCACATGTTGTCCAGTTTCCACAAACATACAACTACGCTTTGTGTGACTATTGTAGCTGTTTCAGTGAGCTTTTATGTTTGGAGAGAGCAAGTTAGCGTCGACTTCTCAGGCATACAAATTTTGTGCATGTTTGTAATTAAATTACAGGCTTATTACTAAAGGTAACCATTTGATATTTGGTACAAAGGTTTATTATATCTTAATGAAATTTTAGGAAATGTTTTTGGAATTTTAGATACATCTGTAGTCGCCATATAGGCTTCGCTTTTCTGATAGAAATCTTAGCTGTTTCAGGCGAAATTTTGTTGAGCATTAAGCGTTACATTTTATACTATTTTAAAATTGTATTACAATACGAATTCTAGAAACCTGAAGATAATATGTGATAACTAGACTTCGTTGAATTGCCACACGCAGCATGCAATCAGGTTGCCGATGTACGGTAGTATAGAGGAGGTGAGCGACCGCCCGGTCGCGTAGTATAAGCAGTTCATGTTAAGAGATGTGACCGGTCCAAATAGATAGAGCAGCTACACCTAATGTATACCTATGTAAGCACATGTTTTTGCATTACTGTGGTTGGAATAGTCAACGCTTAACATTTGTTCAATGCTGAAAGAATTCAATCAAACATACTACTATGAGAGTGTTGCTGTTCCAAATAATTGCCCCTGGAATACCCTTACCCCCGCAGCCAGTCTTGACCCGTTGGGGAACGTGGTTGGATGCTGTTAATTATTATGCAGAACATTACAGCAAAATAATGAAGGTAATTGATGCATTGGATAGGACAGACAATTCCGCTGTTGCAGCTATAAACTCATTGCCTTCTGAACAGCTATTGGAAGATATTCTGTTCATTGATTCTAATTTTAAAATCGTGTCCAAAAACAGCATTCTGTTAGAATCGTCTAAACTACAACTCTCATAAGCCCTTAATATAGTGGATAAAGTATCACAAACCGTTATCCAAAATAACAATCACTAATTTCAGAAAAAGTGAAATGTGAGTTGAGAAACATTATTGCTAAAAATTCTGCCTATTCACAACCTTCGTATTATAAATGATGTACATACTATCAGGTCATGACAAGACGTTTGAAGTTGGTGTACTAAATAAGTAGTAACTTTCCGTTCTTCAAATATGCACGTATTACATCGTGTAATGTTAAACGTGCATTTCCCAATATAAAAACTGTTTAAGTTACCATCGGAGGAGATTACTTTGCAGTCGCTCAAAATGTACGTAACTCTTCACTGCAATGCACATATTCAAGAATGATGTGAGTATCTTAGATTAAATTTTAAGAGTTCATATATCTCACTATAAAATAATTGTGTATTTACATGTTTAGACATGTCCTACTTCAAAGATCATTCATTATATTTCTTCAATGCAGGATACAGGTTTTATTGTAACCGCAGTATACTGCTCAGTGTTTACATCAGAGGCATACTCAATCCTTTGCACGCCCCTTTCTCATACAGTCTATACTGAGTGCGCAGTAAACCTTGCGATTCTCGTGGCAATTTCACGAAGTCAACTGATAACAAAAAAGAAAAGGGGGACGCAATGGGTTCAGTGTAGCTTCTGTTTGATTTGTTATCATGATAAGTGCCAGATGACTTACTTGCAAGAATTGTGACAGATGATGAAACATGGCTCCACCATTTTGGACCGGAGACAGAGGCAGACAATGGAGTGGCATCATGCAAAATCACCAAAGAAATAGAAATTCAAAAGTACACCTTCGGCAGGAAAAGTTATGGCTACTGTGTTTTTCGATTCAGAAGGTCTCTTGCTTGTGAACATCATGCCACACGGAACCACCATTAATTCTGACGCGTATGTTGTAACTCTCAAGAAACTTCAAGCTCGACTGAGTCGTGTTCGACGACATGGGGAGAAGCAGGATGTTCTGCTACTGCACGACAACGCACATCCATATGTCAGTCACAAGACCACAGACCAGATCAGGAAATTCGGATAGACAACACTGAAACATCCGCCTTACAGTCCTGAACTGGTACCGTGCGATTACCATCTCTTTGGTAAACTGAAGGATCCCTTCGCGGAACGAGGTTACAAGGTGACTCCCTTGTGCACGCTGCTAAAAAGTGGCTCAGACGTGTTGGTCCAGACTTTTACCGTGCTGGTCTACAAGCCCTCGTTCCTAGGTTACGTAAGGCAGTTGAAAGGGACGGGGATTATGTGCAAAAGTGACATTTTGTTCCTTAAGGATGCATCTACATTCTGTGACAATAGCAAAGCTGTAGGATAAAAATATGATTTTTAAACAAATGATATGCATTACTTTTTGGAGTTACTCTAGTAATATAGGCTATAGTAAAGTCCGTAATAAAAGTGTTCACCCTTTCAGGGCAAAGAAGATCCTATTTCAATTTCAATTTTTACTTTGATTTCATTCTTATTTTGTGTTGATATGTATTTCTATGTTTTCTTGCTATGAATATTAGACGGCATTACTATGTTGGAAGTCTTGTAACATTAAATGAGAATTTCATTTGACTTTAATGAATTTTTCCACAATTATTCTACTACTCACGAAATTATCAATGTAATATCACGAAATTACCAAGGTTATCACGAAATATCCAACCTTTTAGCTTAAGTTGAAAAAGGTGGTTTTTGGCACTTGTTCAAGAACGTGTGCAATATTTTTTGTCTCCAGATTTGTACAGCAAATTATCGTCTTTCAAATGGAAAAAATCCGAATAAGGATATATTTACACATTTGCATTTTAAATTAATTTTCATGAAATTAACACGAAATTACCAATGTTTATCATATTGCTTTTATTTATATTTGGTATGTATTTTTATACTTGTTGAGTGGAAGAGAATTTCTAAGGCCTTAACTCTGTCAGAAAAAATAAATCAAATGAATAAATAACAAATTGTAGGAAAGATCACAGTCTTATCATTATTTATGACTAGAATTTATTGTGAATAGTCTGCGGGGTCCTGTTTTGAATCGTGAATAGAATGTCAACTAAATCACAAACAAGATGCAAAATAATGTTCCCTAATAGTACCTGTGTCGCGCGCGAAACATGACGTCATGCCAATATAGTCTATGAACAAGTAACCCTATCTCCCTACATCCTGGAACAATACAGTCCCTAATGATAAGTACAAAACTATGGCGTGTAGTTCCATCCATCGTCCTTCATGATGCCTGCAGTTCTGTCTTACAAGGTACTCGTACATTCGCGTAAGTGCTTGACTGATAATGGTATAAAATCAAATAGGATGGAAATATCAGCTGTAATCAATTTTATGGTACCAATTGTAGCTGCCTTTAGTGGTAATTATACAATGTTTATGAGCCTAGATAGATATTGGTATAATAATGAACACGGAAGGAAACTCAGCAATAAAAATCATTATTCTTCTAATTTCAGCTGTCCTTACATATACTTAAACATGTTTGTGGGTGTTGTTGTATAAATTCGTTAAGCACAAATGTAAACGACAATAAGCACATTGGATGAAATATGCATTTCTGAAGTTGGGTGTTGAGCATCTCGAATCTTCAGTGGTCCAGATAACATTGGCAACACCTTCAAATGCATCACATTCAACTGGAAAAGTAGCTTTCTTCCAGACATACTTAATCATATTAGTGAATATGGGGGGGGGCACTGAAATGATTATGGGTAAGTGTATGCAGGTTGATTGTAGCGTTACGGCTCTGGAGGTCAACATCAATGTTATCGAGTAAAACTCTCTCACAAAAACGTTTAGTGAACTTTAACCAATGACGAAAAAAGTATACATCCAGCGGTTGAACAAGGAAAGTTACACCAGGTGGAGTGGTTGTTACCGTACGTGTTTATCCCCCATATTCACTAATATTATTAAGCATGCCTGGAAGAAAGCTATTTTTCCAGTTTCTTGTCAATGTTATCTGGGACACTGAAGATTCGAGTTGCTCAACTCCCAACAGCAGATATGCATCATTCATCCAATGTGCTTATTGTCAATGGATTTCTACATAAACACCCACAAACATGTTAAATATATATAAGGACAGCTAAAATTAGTAGAATAATTATTATTTATAAATGAGTTTCCTTCTGTATTCATTATTACACTAATACCTATCTAGGCTCATAAACATTATATAATTGCACTATGGGCTGCTATAATTTGTATCATAAACATTTATTACAGCTGAACTTTCCATCGTATTTGATTTTATACCATTATCAGTCAGGCACTTCGCGAATGTACCTTGTTAGACTAATGTTGTTTTACTTAATTGATAGAAGCCACCGGCGTGGCTCAGTCGGTTAAGGTGCTTGCTTGCCGGTCTGAAGTTGCGCTCGGGTGCGGGTTCGATCCACGCTTGGGCTGATTACCTGGTTAGGTTTTTTCCGAGGTCTTCCCCAACCGTAAGGTGAATCCTCCGCACCATCCCGCTATCATCAATATCATCGACGTTAAATAACCTAGTAGTTGATACAGCGTCGTTAAAATAACGAAATAGAAAAAAAACCTAATTGACAGAGGAGTTATTGTCCTGTGAATGAGGTTGGTTTATCACCTTACCAATAAGGTTTCGCGATAGCGTCGCGGTTAAGGCCTTAACGCTTCAAGCCGGAAGGTTGTGGGTTCGATTTCCGATGAATTTATGGAATTTCTCCATTAATATACTCCTTCCGGCCTCACCATTGTCCTGGGGTTTACTCAGCCTTTAATAGCTTGAAAACTAGCGGTATTTCCTTGGGGATAAAGGAGACGGGCAAGTATAAGTGACATTCTTACTGCAATTAATAATACCAACTGTCTATACAGCTGGGAGTCTTAACGCTTCATTTTGACCTTCATTACCTATAGTGGAAATGTCTTATGGCTACTACTTTTGGACGCGATAACTTCTTCTAATTCGGTCTGTCGATAGGTGCCTATAGGCTAGAGAAGTTGACGTAACGAAATTCGTTAGGAGTCTGGAGCGTTCTTATGAGAAAAAGTTCCTGATGCATTTAATTAATTTAGGTATGAACGTGTGGGTCATATACTACACTACGCGACTAGGTGTATCGGTTGGGGAGGTGTCGCACATGGGAGGTGGATAATGGAGTACAATTTCGGGTGCACAGTCAATTTAGAGAAGACCGCTTCATTATGCGCGTTGTCCGATTTAGATGCAATGAACGGCATTAGTTTGCTATATAAACCTATTTTCTCGCAGAAATAGTGATATTTAGTCAGAAGTTTTGGTGTGGATGTTGTAAGCGTGTAAATAAAATGTAGTTCAAAATTAGGTAATATCGCTTTACAATGGCCAATTCACCCCAAGTCAAAGTTGAGAAAACGTGCTCAAACCAATAGAGCGGATCAAGAAACCCGGGAAAGGTCCGCTATGAGCAAGGCTGAATGGACGAAAAAGCGCAGGAACGCAAGAAAGCTAAGCGCGTGAAAACCGCTTAGCCGGGTACGAGCGCTGCCGGTCCTTCTACTGCTCACAACGATTACTGTATATGTCCAAATGGGGTCATCAGCAGAGAAGATTTCACGGCGAATCCAAAATGTTTAATTTAACTTTTAATTTTCCTTGAACACTAATAATCATACATTAAAGGTATATTTTGAGAAAGTAGCTATTGTTTGACTTTATCACGCCAAAAAGACAGCGTCCGTGTCAGAAACACAGCCTACACGTTTCTTAAATTTATTAATATATCAAAGTAAATTGTATTATTATTCCTCTTTTGTGAAAGAATTAAAGTAAAAAGTAAATCCGTGGCGCTACAGCCCGTGAAGGACCAAGACCGACCAGCCGGCTGCTGGCCTCAGGTCCACATGCCGAAGCAGAGATGGACGATCTTCCAACCAGAATGGAGGTATCGTGTGGTTAGCACGATGATCAGCCAGCCGTAATAGATGGTTTGCGAAACCGGATTTTCGCTACCTATCGTAGCTCGTAGCTCAAGCTGGGTGGGCACCGGTCCCAAACACTGGCCGAAATTTCATGAGAAAATTTTTTCCCTATGGGGATTCGAACCAGAGCGCATTCAATAACGCGAGTCCTAGGCAGGATGCCTTAGGCCACGACGCCACGGCCCGGGAGTTCTAAAGAATAATAACTAAAATCTGTTTCTCAAGCTTCCTGATTCCGTTTGTGTTATTCTGAACCGAATTAAAGCACCGTTTCTGTATGATTGATAGAGATAATAAACTTCTTTTTCGGATATTTTGGCGCTATATTTTATGTGCTATTTTTGGTTTATATGATGTTCAATTATTTTGACTATCGGTATTATTTTAATTCAGTCTATTCCTTGTATTTGTCATTATAGTAGGCCTATACAACGACCTAAATTCCTTATTAATTTTATTCTTAACCCCTTCAGACCTGAATTTATATTAAACAAAACTGAAAAAAAAAAAAAACTGCTCACATAATCATTCTGGGAATCCAAAATTCCCAAATCAAGTCTTCACAGAAAATAAAAATTTGGGGACAATTTTGACTCCTGTGGCCCCAAAATTTTAAATTTTATTTTAAACTGAGGTATAGATGTTTCAAAAATAATATTCTCCATTTCTATCCCACTGAATTTTTCAAAATATTTAAAGATATCGAAGACATTCCAAAAAAGAAACTATGTACACTATAATGAACATCAGGTCTGAAGGGGTTAATATGAGTCAAAATAAATTTATGAGGTGCTCATATTCTTTCGTATTCTTCACTGTTAATAGATGTGTTAATTACCGTACAACAGAACTAGTTTAGCTGTAAAACGACGCAAAATTATTTTAAAAATTTAAATCACTGTTTCACGTTGTTTTATAATTCAATTCTACATTATATTTCCTACATATTCCTCGATCACGTAGTGAAAACAGCGAAAATTTTAATTTATTCCGTATTTTATAATAATTTTCACCTTCGTTATCGTTATCTAGACTTTATTACTTTATATATTATTATATGGTACAGGATTGAAAATGTATCATACCGAAATAAGAACATTGCGCAAGCATTGTGAATATAATACACATTATCATAATAGTTTAGTTCAGATAAAGCTATAGGAGTACTCACTGTAGAGCCTGATGGTGCCGTCCGTCTCGCCGCGCGGGTTCTTGGCCACGCACTTGTACGTTCCGTAGTCGCGCTCCTGGATGTTGCTGATGGTGAGCTTCATGTGCGTCTTGTAAGGAGGCGATCCAACCGTGTTTTCGGCTCGGTACTTGCGACTCTCGTGGATCATGTGGCCGTCCTCTCTCGTCCAGTAGTTCAGCGACGTAGGATGCGCTTCGGTGAAGCATTCCAGAGTCACGCTGTACGCCAGGGGTGCTCCCACCAGCTGGTGAGGGATCCACAGCATCGGGGGAACTGAACAAACAGACAACACCTTTTGAAGATCATCTATGTTGTAAATTGTAAATTATGTTTTATTTAGCGATCCTCACAACTGACGAGGTAATATCAGCGTCGCCGGTGTGCCGGGATTTCACACCGCAGGAGTTCTTTTACATGCTAGTAAATCTACTGACATGAGCCTGTCGCATTTAAGTACACCTAAATGCCATCGATCTGGATCGGGAACGAACCCTCAACCTCAGACACAGAAGGCCAGCACATTCACGACTTCGTCACCCAGGCCAACGTGATCTATGTGAGTGAGGCAATAAAACGGTCTCTGGCAAGAAAGACTGGAAAGCGTACACAACTTAACCCAGATTATCCTAAACCCCTTCCAGAAGGAGTAATTACATGAAGGGAAATTTCAAGGTATAACAATGGTATATAGTACTTTGATTGTTGGCTGCCCTTGATATTCTGTAGGATGAGGTTGAAACATTGCAACAATGTAAGAACCGTTTGGCAGAAATGAATATGTGAGTGTGTTCATTGTGTGTGAAATTCAGTGAAAGAAGAACATGGATAATTCCACTGACTTATACATAGATGGGTGAGCATATTTTTAAACATTTTTCATAAAATCTTTTAAAATTTATGACATAGTCTTTAAAATATATACTTTTCATAGACAAGTAAAATATGCAAACATAACTAAATATATACTTTGTAAAAATGGCTGTAATTTTTAGTCTCCTTCCAGAAGGATATTAGGATAATGTGACATCAATTTTTTCTTTCTTTTTTTTTCCAGAAAAAAAGTAACTTTGAACGATCTACTTGACATAATCGATGCATGTGGTGATGAAATACCTGAATCAGGATTAGATATTTCGCTAATGCCCCCTTTAAATGCCAATGACGACGTAACTGATGAAGATTCTGGCCCAGAGGACGATCCGAAAATTGATAATCTTCCACCTGGTCAATTGAGCAGTTTTGCAGAACTAAATCAGAACGTAATTAGTCTGACAAATAATGTGCAAAATACAGAAACGGTGTCATTAGTACCAGAGCCATGCCTGCAAGTTTCTGATTCCTCTCCCCCTGCTCCTAAGTGCCGTAATGTTCTTTCTGGCATCGCAAAGCATAAGGGAGCTAACAGGAATTGGACAAGAAATGATCTACCAATTTCTGAAACTGAGTGGCCTCTTATGTATGATGCTCCGGTAGAGAAGACAAAGACTCCCCTGGAATATTTCAGACAATTTTTTGACAGACAGGTTATTGAAATGATAACTACGTTTACAAACGAATATGCAGCGAAGAGGAATAAAGCAGGAGAGTGTACTCCAGATCAGATAACTATTTTCATTGGAATCCTCCTTTTAAGTGGTTACGTAGTACTTCCACGAAGAAGAGTGTATTGGCAAAAAGACAAAGATACCTTCAATGAACTGGTCTATAATGCTATGTCCCGAGACAAATTTGATTATATTTTCTCAAATATTCATATTTGTAATAATGATATCCTGGTTAAGAATGATCGTTTCGCAATAGTCCGCCCACTCTTGAATGAAATAAATGATCGCTTCAAGAGCTTTGCACCACATGTGCAAAACCATTCTGTTGATGAGAGCATGGTGCCCTATTACGGCAGACATGGATGCAAACAATTTATACGAGGTATAGTAATCCTGAATCTTTTATATCATAATATTATATATTTTCTAACCCATGTTCTTGATATATATAAATAATTCTATTTCAGGGAAACCGATAAGGTTCGGGTATAAGTTCTGGTGTGGAGGTACCAGCAACGGGTATCTAATTTGGTTAGAACCGTATCAAGGAGCCGCCGGCACTTGCAGTACAATATATGAGAACAGGGGGATGGGATACGGTGTTATCATGACTTACGCTGACCAACTTCTTCCCGGAGTGCCTTACAGATTATTTTTTGATAATCTGTTTACTAGTATGGACCTACTAACGGATCTGAAAGCAAGAGGAATAGAAGCAACAGGAACTATTCGAGGAAACCGAATAGACAAGTCATGTGATTTGCCTCCACCTGAATCTCTAAAAAGGGAGAAGAGAGGAGCTTTTGAACAACGATCAGATAAAGATGCAGGTATTTCTGTAGTAAGGTGGCATGATAACAGCATTGTATCTGTAGCCACTAACTTCGATACTCTTTATCCTCTGCACCAAGTGGGAAGATTCTCAAAAACAAAAAAGAAAAATATTCAAGTCTCACAACCTCACCTAATAAACACTTATAACAAATATATGGGAGGAACTGATCGTGCGGATCAAAACATTTCTCTCTACAGAGTATCGATAAGAGGGAAAAAGTGGTATTTTTCTATCATTGCCCATATAGTTGACGTTGCTGAACAAAATGCATGGGCCTTATATAGGAAGGATGGAGGGAGTCTCGACCACTTGTCATTTCGGACTCGTGTTGCAACAGCAATATTATAATCCAGGAAAAGAACAACTACAATTCGAGGTCTTCCGTCCAGTTCTGCAAAAATCGACTCCAGGTATGATGGTTTGGAACATTATGTTGCAAGTTTGTCGATTGATCCACACACATCCAAGAAGAAACAACTCAACTGTAGGAAGTGCAGCAAAAAAGCTACAACAGTTTGTGTCAAATGTGATGTAACCCTTCACGTTGACTGCTTTATCAGCTGTCATACAAAATAGAATTGGGGCATTGACTTTTATTGTATTATAATTACCCTGGCTTGTACCACAGTAATTATATTCATGTAATATAATAATTAACTATGTACAGTTAATATATTGTAGATTTACTAATTTTGAAATAAATATTCCCTTCAGTTATTGAAATTCTGTGTATAGACAAAATATAATGTATATGATGTCACATTATCCTAACATCCTTCTGGAAGGATGGTGCCCCATATGCAAACCACAAGTGGTAATGGCTTGAAACTGAGCATAACCAATTAAAACAAATCTATATAGACCAAATATAATAAATTTATCAAAAAATTTAAACAAAAATGCAGGCATATCTGGGTTAAATACTACAAAGTCATGGCAGTACCTATGCTGATATACTTACTTACTTACTTACAAATGGTTTTTAAGGAACCCGCAGGTTCATTGCCGTCATCACATTAGCCCGCTATCGGTCCCTATCCTGTGCAAGATTAACCCAGTCTCAATCATCATATCCTACCTCTCTCAACTCCATTTTAATATTATCCTCCCATCCACGTCTCGGCCTCCCCAAAGGTCTTTTTCCCTCCGGCCTCCCAACGAACACTCAATGTGCATTTCTGGATTCGTCCATACGTGCTACATGCCCTGCCTATCTCAAACATCTCGATTTAATGTTCCTAATTATGTCAGGCGAAGAATACAATGCGTTCAGTTCTGCATTGTGTAACTTTCTCCATTCTCCTGTAACTTCATCTCTCTTAGTTCCAAATATTTTTCTAAGAATGTTATTCTCAAACACCCTTAATCTTTGTTCCTCTTTCAAAGTGAGAGTCCAAATTTCACAACCATACAGAACAACCAGTAATATAACTGTTTTATAAATTTTAACTTTCAGATTTTTTGACAGCAGGCTGGATGACAAAAGATTGAATAAGCAGTCGTGGACAGCCGATAAAAGGTGGTCCTCCAGCTTGGGGGTTGGGCGAAGGGCTAACAACCCATCGCCGTAAAAAACACCTTGTTACAAAACCTAACAATGCGCCTCGGAATGGGCCTGATTCTCTGGCACGACCACAGGAGTAATGTTATGAGACTTGGTACTTGGAACGTAACTAGTCTTTATAGAACAGGAGGGGTAACATTAGTAGCAAAAGAACTAGCTAGATATAGAGTAGACTTCGTGAAAGTACAAGAGGTTAGGTTAGATGGGAATGGCATATCACAAATAGGAGATTACTTGTTGTAATGGGGAAGGAAATAATAATGACCGATTAGGAACAGGATTCTTTGTTCATAAAAAAATAAAATCAGCAGTAAAAAGGTCGAATTTATCAGTGACAGAATATCGTATTTAGTACTTAAGGGTAGATGGTGCGATATCATAGTTATAAATGTTGGTCCACACCTGTGGAGTACGGTCAGCGCGTCTGGCCACGAAACCAGGTGGCGCGGGTTCGATTCCCGGTTGGGGCAAGTTACTTGGTTGAGGTTTATTCCGGGGTTTTCCCTCAACCCAATATGAGCAAATGCTGGGTAACTTTCGGTGCTGGACCCCGGACTTACTTCACCGGCATTATCACCTTCATCTCATTCAGACGCTAAATAACCTGAGCTGTTGATAAAGCGTCGTAAAATAACCTACTAAAATAAAAAAAATAGTTATAAATGCTCACCTATGCTGATATACCGATCTCAAAACTGGGCATTGAATAGATCAGATAAAAGGAAAATTGAGACAGCCGAAATGAGATTTGTAAGGTCAGTTGTAGGCTATACTCGCCGAGATGAAATTAGTAACCTTGTTATACCTCTGATTGTCTGATTGAGCTTCGAGCTGAAATGTATATCTACTATCAAGCAGTACATCTCACTTGACTGTATGTGTCAGAAGAAGAACAATTGAGTCGCCTAGAATCAAACGGCGCTTTATCAAAAAATTTGATTATTCAGGAAATACGAAAAGCTAGTCCAGTTAGATTCCAAACGGTGATTTTACTACTAAAATTAAGGCTGGAAAATGTGTAGTTTGCTTCCAACCGTGCAGTTTATTACATTACATGCTAAATTGTGTACTGAAACATATCTTAATTCCATATTTCATAATTTGGTGACAAAGTGAAATTTGATTAGTGCAATATTTTACCGGTCAGCGATGTATGCAATGGAATTATTAGTGGTACCAGTTTTTTCCTTCCAACGTGTCCTACTACTTTCAAAGGTTTATGAGGCCTTTGAGTCCTGCCAGCAGGATCGGTGAAACCACAAATAGAATGAGCGCAAGAATTCGCTTCAGGGGAAAAAAAAAAGGAAACAAAAAAGAATGATGGTGGCATTGAGAGCGACATTGTTGAGAAAGGAGACCACGTGTCTTCCAGCCTGGTATTTTCATAAGTAAAACAGCAACAATACATGAAGTAGAGCATGGGAATCTGTAGAAAATATTGTGACATTAGTTGTAACATAAAATAATTTTGGTATTGTGAAATTGGACATCGATGACTCCACAACCAGAGTGATATCAAACGGTTTAAGGTTTAGCAATGGCATGGGTGAAGAACGGTCGACTGGAGAATTACCAATCTCCCCCCAATTACAAGCAAGATCCATAATATCAACAGGTAACGTTTTCTTTCTTCATTTAAGAAATCCAACAATAAATTTTGCTTAAGTGCAGTAGACTAGCAACAATTTTATCTTTTTATTTTAATTAGGCAGAAGATTATAATATTTCGATTGCCATATTACTTCTTTATTCTAAGTATGTAGGCCAAAATATTTCATATTTTAATAAAATAAACGAAACGAAAATACTTTACCAATTCGCATATGTTTTGTATGTTGAAGGTGCCGTGACATTGGTTCTCCTAGAAACTCAGTGAAAAAGAATAGAAGAGTAGGTAACAGTTCATCTCAACTTCCTATGGCCTACAATTTGGAATTTCTCGTTAGAGATCTTTCCTTCTCCACTCTGTCCTAGGGTAGTGATCGATGGTAATGGTCGATGAGACAGATGCAGCTCCTTCCTCGTCAGATGACGACAGTTCAATGTCGTCTTCAAATTCAGAAAATAGGGATGATGACTTAGAAATCAAGGAATAGTTTTGAAAATGGTGGTCATATTAATAAGAAAAACCGAGTCTTGCATAGTAAAATGTTTTATATTTTTAATAAGAGTACCATACTTATTCTGGTCCACCTCTGTTTCGGCATGTGGACGTGAGGCCAGCAGCCGGGTAGTCGGTCTTGGCTCTTCATCGGCTCTAGCACCACGGATTTACTTTTTTACCAAACTTATTATTAGATGTAGGAATACCATAGTTGTTATTAGAGTTTTCAAAGTATACTTTGTTATAAAAATGGTTAAAATTATGTTTCAACTCATTTAAGATAATCTGCTGTGAAGTATGCCTTTAACGTTCTACTTTCCAGAGTGCTTACAGAAGAATTGCGTCCTGTCGAAAGGATAATGACACATTTTCATATTAAAACTGTATGGCCTTCTAGCAGGGCGCAGAGACCAGTCCAAAAACCTTCGGGAAGACCTTTCCAGCAGGACAAACCCTTAGACGTTCTATCATTAAAATACGCTTCAAAGGCTAGCCTATAGATTAGTCACTATAGAAATTTAGCGTGGGCGAGAAATGACTGACAGGTTTTGCTTAAGCACTACGGACAGAGATCTTCACATGTCATGAATCATACCATGGACCTCCCTGCTTTACTTCCCTCCCGAAAAAGAATATGCTAAGCATTTTATATCCTTATAAATCCCTCGGTGTGAACCCGCGACCACTACAGTATAACAGCTAGACCAATGAAGACGGCTCATTGATGTTAAATAATAAACAACAAAACGTCAAGAGAACATCTTCAGCATGCAATCAATTGGTTTCTTCACACCAGAGATAGGCACATTCCTGTACTTTGTGAATTCAGTGTGCAAGACAGAAAAGGCGTACATATTTTATGCAGGAGGAACCGCTTCTCAGCCGAAGTAGTACCATAAAACGTGAAACTGGGTTAAAGATAAGCGAGTTCTTTCGATGGTGCAAAGTGAAATAAATCACGCAAGTTTATCACTGCGAAGAGCATTCGGAAGGGCTTCACGATCCAATCCTTCGACATCGCCATACTGAATAACATGTTCTGTTTTATAATGGCGCTCTAAATGGAATTTTCTAACAGTTGTAATAACTTTTCCACCAACTAAATACTATGTTCCATTTCCTACTTCGGAATATAAATAATGACTTTTCCAAAAAGGATTCAAATTGTAACCCTGAGCATTGTTTAACTTCATTGTTGCTAGCCATATTGTTATTGCCTCGTAAATGTTCTGTTTACATTGACTGCTTAACTGCTGTAATTCGCTTTTAAACCACTGAAATTGATGTTTTTTTATCAGTAACTATGGCGAGACAAGAAAGTCAAGAGCGCTTAGATGTTAGGTAAACTTCAGAACAAAAACACGCTGAAAGCACTGAAGGAGCACGGCTTCCGAGTAAATGCACAGTGATAACAACTTTATCATAAACGAGACATTGTATCCCATTTTCTCCGAAATTAAATAATACATTTCCGTACAATATTCATTTGATACCCTCCGAGATTCTGGCTGATATGTACATCTATTTTCATTGTTATTAGACACAGTGGAAGCTCTTAAGTTCGACAGAAAACAAGTTCGACATCCTATAGTTCGACTGCTTACGTAGGAGAGTTAGACACACTCCTAAACGGGCATTAAGAAATGGGTTTGCCATTTGAATGAGAATTGGTTCTGTGTCTTGTAGTGATACTTTTGTTAAAGGAAAACAGAATATTTTATTGATTAGGCATCCATGTTTAATCGCTGATTTTAAATTAATGAACTTTTTTTTTCTATTTGATAATTGTGCCGTTTGTGAGACGGAACTGTTGAAACCCACTGTGGTACTAAAAACGCATACACAAGTCTGTGTTCGTTGATGGATAACCAATAAGAATTTGTATTCCTTTCACCTATCACACCCACTACCCTTATTGGACCGAAATTTCAATTCTGTTCAGTTGAACTTAGGAGAGTCCACTGTATATGCTTTTATTTTTGTATCTTTTTTATTATTTAGTCAACAGGCAAAAAACGGAATGAAACTTTACTCATTAGGCAACTAAACCAGGAGATAATAGGGTAGAGTGATCAGTTCCTTTGCTCCCTTCCGAGTCTTTTGAAAAGTATTTAATACTGTCATTGTTCTCTATTTAAAAACAACCAACGTCCAGCGGCGTAATATAATAGAACTATATTATGTTTCGTATGTGTTAAGGGATATTTGAAACAAATTAAATCATTGAGAATTGGTTTGGATACACATGAATCATACAAAAATATGTACATTAATATTTATTTTGCTCTCCTGAAAAATGTTCTTTAATGGACTTAAGATGTTTGTCAAATCTTCTTAAAATCATTCACTTTTTAAAGATATATTTTAGAATGAATTTCATTCTAATTCAACGCTGTATGTTTGTTCGTTGTTAATACGATAGCCTATGTTATCTCAAGTAGAGTCTAGTCTCACGATAGTCTTACTTACAACCCTCGTATTCTCGTTAAGAAACAGGTAGGATTATGATGAAAATGGAAGTTGGGTAAACTCCGCTAGAATTACGAAAATCATCGATGAAGTAGTGAAAGAGGTAGCAGTAATAGCATTGGTAGATGTATTTTATTGAACGACACATTTCAACTGTATAAATTATTCAGTGTCGAAATTCAGCGCGGCCAAGATATTGTATTCATATTTTCTCCGGGGTTCTCTATCAGGGACGAAGTTATTTGACACTGAACACACGGATTTACTTCGCTCCTGGAGAAAACTACCCATTATGTGGGTGCTAATTAATTCTTATATTTCACAGTAATTCTTTCATACATTTATAGTATTTTTAACTAGGTTATTTAACGACGCTGTATCAACTACGAGGTTATTTAGTGTCGATGGCATTGGTGATAGCGAAGTGGTATTTGGCGAGATGAGGCCGAGGATTCGCCATAGATTACCTGACATTCGCCTTATGGTTGGTGGAAACCTAGAAAAAAAACCCAACCAGCCTAAGCGGGAAAGCAACGCGCGCCCGATCGCAACTCCGGATCGGCAAGCAAGCGCCTTAGCAGACTGAGCTACGCCCGGTGGTCATTTCTGATATTGATAATACATAACAATAGCCTATATAGGTGAATGTGTTACGTTTCAGCTTGTAATCCTAAATATACAAGAATTGAAAGACTATCATGTTTACATCAGACGTATAGTAAGGATCATGTAAGAACAGTTCCTAAAAGGCTAATTTGGTCGTCTCTTCTGTGTTGCCAACTGATACCAGATAACATCAAAGAGGGTAAAATCACAGTGCCATATACAATAATAATAATAATAATAATAATAATAATAATAATAATAATAAATAATAGTCTTCCTTATTTATTTATTTACCACATCTCACCTTTATATTGAGAGGTGTTTTCTAAATGGTTCAATAATCTGTGAAAAAGTATATTTTCCTCCCGGGCCTCTCGCACATTGTGTTGGTAATTAGTAGATTAATATGATCTAATATTAAATCTATTTTGCCTGACAAATTGAAATTCATTGCATTGACTAAACAGTTTATGATTCACGAAACCTAACCTAAAAATGTATTTTGTTTGATCACGTGAACTGGTTAGTACGAACTCCGAAAACCGAATGCCGCTTTGAAATGTATGCTTAAGAATACTTACTCCTAATAATTTTGCTGTTATATTGTAGTTATAATTGCTGTCTCTGTGCGCATAATCCCTTCTTCATTATCATCTTTCTTCAATTAATTATAGATATGAACTATAGATTCCTGAAGGGTACTCTGAATGACACACGGTTTCCTTTTTCGAGGAGTCACTGCTATGCTATTTTCTCTCTTTGGCATTACTGTAATAAAAATATAAACATGAAAGTAATTAATTACAATATGAAATAGCATTCCTATCAATCACCCAAGTGTATGTATTACACCGTATATTACAGCCTATTTATTTACACTTATCCTACTGTAATATTAAATTGTAACCACAACGCAACATATGAAATAACTATATGCAATAATATTAATACTGATATTAATTAATTATTAATATGTTCAAATTTCATTAGCTTCCAGTAATCGGCTCAGGACTCTAGAACAATTTTAATTTTATAAATCCAGACGTTTGAGATGGGCAGGGCATGCAGCACGTATGGGCGAATCCAGAAATGCGTATAGAGTGTTAGTTGGGAGACCGGAGGGAAAAAGACCTTTAGGGAGGCCGAGACGTAGATGGGAGGATAATATTAAAATGGATTTGAGGGAGGTGGGATATGATGATAGAGACTGGATTAATCTTGCACAGGATAGGCACCGATGGCGGGCTTATGTGAGGGCGGCAATGAACCTTCGGGTTCCTTAAAAGCCATTTGTAAGTAAGTAAGTAAGTAAAAGTTTCACTACTGTCAACGACTCTTACAGCTGCCAACAACAGTTAGAGAAAATCATTATCAGTAATGAGGACCGTTTTTCCAAAACTCAACATTTTCAAAATCTAAAATTTTCAGGAAACACATTTTATTGTATATATTTTTCCCTTAACATTTAAACAAAAATTAAAATATTCGCATGGTTTAAATATTCCAAGTTGAATTATGATAATTACATCTTATATCATCTACTTAGTTCAAGAGCTCAGAAAATAGCATTGAATTTGGTGAGTTTTTATCAAAACTGAACATCTTCTAATTGAAATATACAACTTCATGAAAAAATATACATAATTTTTTAATAAATAATTTTTCTTCTGTTTCATTGAGAACACAAGACATCCCATTTATACAAAGGTTCTTCTGGGTATTCTGCTTCATTGTTTTCTTGGTTGGATTCCGGGAAATCTTGTAATACTTGTGAGTAGAATGTTTTGCTTCTTCGGTTCATGTATCGAAATATTTTATTAGTTTTTTCACATCATCCCTATTCTTCGTATTCACGTGATTTTTAGGCTTGACTGGAAGAGATTTGTCCATATCCCTCAAATTGCTGATGCCACTTTTTAGTACTTCAACAGTAGAAGTTCTTTACTTTACAGTCGACCCCCCCCCCCATCTCCCATTCTTCTGATATGTGATTTACTTCACTTCCGTCATCTTAAATAGCAGCTTCCGTTTAAGAATTTTATTTGCACTTGATTTTTTTATCCTAAACTTACCAATCTTTACCCAGAACCATGCACCATACCTGTTGATTCAGTATTTCATGGTACTGCGATGGCACTATGATTTCTTCTGTTCTTCTCAGTGACACCAAATACCCTATTGGGTGGCAGGAAGCTGTGCCCTCTAACAGGAAAGTGATGTTTTATTTTAGTGAATACCTTGGAAGAGTCACAAAATCTCAAGAGCATACTCATCATTACTGAATTTTTGTTTTGTGATAGACATGAATATGAAAGAATTCTCAATGTATATTTCACAATAGATTTTTCCAGTTTCTCTTCTAGTTTCTTAATATAGTCCAGAACTGCATAAGCAACTTCATTAGCATCTCGTACTATTTCTGTTTCAAGCCATGTGTAACGGTGGATATCACCTCCTTCATTGACTTCCATAACAGTATTGTAAAGGCAGACTTGGCGGTAGTAAAATATATCCCTCCCTGATAATTTTGGTTGACGCTGATTCTGTTGAAAATGAAAATACATGTGTTAGTGTTATTTTCTTTGCTCTTGAGAGATTCAAAAAATTTTTCAGCCCTCTTTTTGTGAAATCTGTAGTCAGTTCTCAGGTTATTTTTTGCATTTAGGTCATAAAAAATGTCTCATTTTAACAAGAGGCCCTGCACATTTAGAAGAAGTGTCAGAGCGAGGGTATACAAAACCCAGATTGAAGCACTTGTAAAAATGGACTTATATTTGGATAGGGAGCATCTTAAAAGTTACTTTTTCATATGACCTTGATAGAATCTCTCCCAAAGCTTCTTAATACTTAGTTCTGGAGGCAAGTATGATCTACAGCATTTCTTACGAGCATAATGGCTCTCTCTACATCGATAATTATGTATGTCCCTCTTTATAGCACTTGTAATTTCTTCATCCCGCTCATTAATCCTCCTTCCACGTCTATATTCTTTTAGCATTTCACCTCTTAGATATTTTTTACCTATTCGTCTCAACATGTCGCCTGACATTTCTGTAATTTTTCTAAATGTGGATGCACACATTTGGACTTCTTTCCCATTCTCCTTTGGAACAAAATAATTTAGTGAAATATATCTGCCATAGTTAGTCTGTTTCTCATCAGTTTTTTCTCTAGTTTGTTTACACGAATGATTTTAAAACAAACAATTTCTGTGCTATTTTGCCCTTACCATTATCAAACAGCTTTGAATGAAATTCCAGCATATAATTTTTGGTTAGATATGTTGCTTCACATTTGCTTTTCTTTATGCCTTCCGCTCTCATCAAAGCATGAAAACAATCTATATCTGAATAATTTCGAAGGAAAAATTATTCAATCAACTTTACAGGAAGTTATACCTGAAAGCTTGATTTGCACAATCTATATCTGGCTCACCTGCTACTTCCTGAGTATATTTTAGACTCTTATTTTTGCTTGAATTATTTCCATAATTTCGCCTTTTCTTTTTGACCACGTTCTATTTCTTGAATAGGAGACGAATACTCACTACTACTATCTTGCAGTACTGCTTCTGTACTAAAATGAGCAGTCCAGAATGTTCACAGTCAATAGTGGAAATAATAAAGCAAAGTAAGAGATATTTCAGCTGAGCATTGTTGCCAATCTTTAGAACTTAATACCGTAATAAAATTTGAAGGAAAAAAATTACAAATCCTTGTTATACTTTTTTATGATCAGTGGAAACACTGTTTTAACATAAAGTTGAGTTTTTTTTAAAAAACTCGGTGTCACAAGATGTTGAGTTTTGCAAAAACCCTCAATATTTAATTCCTTATTAATGTATGAAATGTTGAGATTTGACTAATTCTGTGTAGAGCAATCGATTCATCTACTTTTAAAATATACGAAACTACATATAACTCATTTTTCAAAATTTTGAAGATGTTGAGTTTTGAAAAAACTCTCCTCGTTGTAGTATTTCTCAGCACCGAAATTCGAAACGAAGTTGACAAAAGAAAATCCAACCTTCAAACTAGAAAATCACCATAATCCACTAGCATAGCTTGTAATGGAGGAAAAATGGTTAGGTTTCACCTAAGTAAACTGATCCAGACTATACTTCTTACACATCTGCAGAAATAATGTTTTTGTAAGAAAAGTGTATCGGAAATATTAAATCCTTATAGGCTACTATATTTTATGAAGCTATTATTTATTGCAGGTCTATAGGCAAGGGGATGATCACGTCGACGGAAGGATTTTATTCGTAGTATTAAAAAAACTAAATGCTCAGTCCGCTTGTACGCCTCACTCATCAGTCCAGTACATTGTTGGTTCAGAGCTATTTATCCACATTTAGTACGTACGAGTATATGGTGCATTGGAGTTCCTCATGAATATTAACACTGCAATTTCACAGGTGTGGATTGCTTGAAGTACAAAATTGTGTTTTGCTTCGTATATTATCTGACGAATTTTCTGATGAACTTGTTAGTTGTACAGTAGCCTATAATACCGATAAGGCGTTTTATAAATTGATGAATGTAGGTAATACTAAACTACTTCAATTAGTTTTGGTGGCATTGTCCTGAAAATATTTATTGTAGTGTATTTTATTGGTCATTTAACGATGCTGTATCAATTGCGAGGTTAATCTATCTATTGATGGAATTGCTGGTATTTGGCGAGATGAGTCCGAGAATTCTGTATGAGATATCTACACTCGCCTTATTTATTGCGAAAATCTTCGAAACCCAACCAGGATTCAAACTCACACTCCAGTGTAGCTTCAGATATCGAGTCCACTGTTCTACCTTCTGAGCTGCGCTACGCCAGTGGCTTTTGTTGTAGTAAATTTCAGTTTTTACTTACTGGTGTTCGACTTAGTTTGTGACAAATTTTAAGAAATGATAGGTGGTGTCAAATGGAAAAAAAAAATTTTTTTGCTTATCAACTTGTATACAGCGATTCTCCAGTACGAAGCTACAGACTCTTGAAAGAGGCGAGTTTCTCCAATGGCAATCCGTTTTGCCCCATTCCGATTCTGTATTAAATGCCTGGAATTCGTTGTACGTATGTACGTTTATACCCAGCTTTGGTTACGTAATACCAAGGGGATAGAGTACTTTGTGTAAACATTCACTTGTTAATAATTTAGCTGTTACGCACGCAGTTAGGTTATCAAACATTCTGAGTTTCGTGTTTACCTTTTCTCTTGAGTAGTTGCAATGGAGCGTTTCACGAATGCAGAACTTGCAGAAGCACGTGGTGCGAGCACAGAAGCCCAGCGTCTTTACTGACGATGTAATGTGTGTAACGAGATGGGTAAGAGCCATTTCGTACATCTCCTCCAAACCACAGACATATGAGTTATGTCAAAATAAGTGCTTATTGCAATTTGTATTTGTATGAGCTATGTCAAAATATTTACAGACCCAGAAATAAAATTTGGGCCACCTGAATTTTCCAAGTTGTAGTTATAATATACTGCGCATGATGAGTGCACAGAGTATGCGCAATACGGTATAACTTGAACCTGAAAAATTTATATGGCCCAAATTTTGTTTCTGGGTCTGTACAAGTCTCGGTTAGCGGACCTAAATTGGATCTGGAAGGCGTCGGATATGGGAAAGTGTAGGATAATGCAGAATAACAAAGTAATATACAGTGTGATCTCTTATCCTTCACAGTACCGCAGATAGAATAACAGTCAAGTACCCGAAAAGCAGTTGGCAACGCTCTTAAGACTCGGCCAAAATCAAAGAAATTTATACCGTCTCAACCTGCCCATTGTGATAAGGGTTGCAGATAACGGTCGGTGCGGACTGTCTTTCAGAGAGTAAGACGTGTGTTGTGACAGAGTTGAAATGTTCACAACAGAACAACGTGTTTTTCTAGTGGAGAATGTGTTTAGAGAAGGCGGGCAATACACGGCGAAAGTTCAACAATATTTAGAGCAGTTTCCAAACTCCAAATTACTGTATCGGGATACTATCTACGATTTGATAAATAAATTTCGTGAGATCGGTTCTGTACAAGATGCCGCGAGGAGTGGGAGGCCCCCTGTGTTAAAGAAGATGAGCTCTTAGATATATCTGATAAGATGCTTAAAATTCCAACAAAATCGTCGAGGAAACTCGCTCAACAGAGAAACATTTCGTATACTTCGACACATAAAGCAGTGAAACAAGAACTTAATTTGTATCCTTACAAAGTGACGGTGGCGCATGAATTAAACCCTGCCGACCACGAGAAACGTATTCATTATCGCTAATGGTTCCAGAGGATGATCCGGCGTCATGGTGTTGAAGTGCTGAATAGGACATTTTTTACGGAAGAAGCCTGGTTTCACCTGTCGGGTTACATTAATTCCCAAAATACCAGAATTTGGTCGTCTGAAAATCCGCATGCTGCGAAAGAAACCGAACTGCATCCAGAGAAAATAGGCGTGTGATGTGCTATACCCCGATCGAGAATTATTGGCCCGATATTTTTTAATGAGACCGTCAATAATTCCGAAGTTTACTGTTCCAATATTCTATTTCTTTTTATTGGACAGTTAAACGAAGAAAGCCACCGGCGTAGCTCTGTCGGCTAAGGCGCTTGCCTACCGATCCGGAGTTGCGTTCGGGCGCGGGTTCGATTCCCGCTTGGGCTGATTACCTCGTTGGTTATTTTCTGAGGTTTTCCCCAACCGTAAGGCAAATGTCAGGTAATCTATGGCGAATCCTAGGCCTCATCCCGCCAAATACCATCTCGCGATCACCAATCCCATCGACGTAGTTGATACAGCGTCGTTAAATAACCGAATAAAAAAATTAACGAAGAAGAGCTGCTAAGTGGTTTTTTTCAACAGGATAATGCTACGGGTCACACATCTGATGCGTCGATGAATTTGATAGAAGTCATTTTCGGAAACAGGATAATTTCGCAAGGATTACGGCCCCCGAGACCCCTGATCTGACTCCGCCCGAGTATTTCTTTTGGGGTGCTGTTAAGTCAACAGTATATCAAGACAACCCTAAAAAGAAATTTTATGACCTAAAATTGGCAATAAGGAATTATACAAATTCAGTGCCAAAAGAAACTTTAATTAAAGTGTTGGGTAATAAAATAAAACTTAGCCTTCAGCAGAATGGAGGATTTTTTCAGCATCTTATTTAAGTATGTAAGTTCATTTATTATTATTATTATTATTATTATTATTATTATTATTATTATTATTATTTTATTAATACTATATTTGGGTTTCTCTCTCTTTACGGTTTCCTCTATATTCATTCATTCATTCCCACCAGTCCGCCACTGCCCCAAAACCAAGAGAGTTTTGTACTCATTCTTTCGTACTCATTCGTGAATGGTTCATTCCGCTGAATGCTAACACGCGTATATATAACCAGGGTTACCATTACATTCCTCGTATCTAGCGGGTTGTCGCTTATACCACTACTGTGGAGCGACTTAAAAATCAGACTGTATAATAAATATAGTAAAATATTTTACTTACTAAATAAAAATGTATAACAAAATGTTAATAACAATGAGAACACAGTAGGCTAACAGTAATTGTAAGCGTTTACAGTACAGACCGATTATTTAGTCCTGACAGCTCAGCGACGCGAAAGAGGAGAAGTAATAGGAGTAGTTAGGAGAGCTCTGGAGTAGAGATAAGGGCGAACGGTCGGTAAAGGCATGCAGTACAGCTTAACTGTACTAGAAACATACAGCTCTACCGCACGCATGACATCCGATCGCACCGACGGCAAGGGAGAGACTAACCTAAACACCCCTTGGCGAAACTAAATGGACTCGCCTGACCCAGGCGCACATCTCTGGCGACTGTCAGGACTAAATAATCGTACTGTACAGTAAAGTTTGCTTGCTTACTGACTGACGTTATCTCGCTGCGAAATCTACCACGAACAGTGTCGAATAACACGGAATATCGGATGACCGAAAGTCAGATAATCGAGACTCTATTGTTTTTGCAGTACAACATTAAAAATAGATGAAGAGAGTGGCTTTAAGAACACTTGTTATCCTGTAGCTCATAGGATCCCATCCAGCGGACAAACAAAAGTTTTGGCTAATAGCCCGGCCCCGGAACAATTTTTCCCTCGAAATTATTCAAATCAACTTTACAGGGAGTTATACCTGAAATCTTGATTTGCATAATACACGTCACTGTTCGTTAACAGAATACCACAATTTAAGTCACATTGAGTTAGTGTGCACTCGAAGTTGGTTGCTTGACGGTTGTCAGCCCACTTTGAGGTCTGTGGATACAGAGGGAAAAATTGGATCGGTGTCGGGTAGAGTTCCCGGGTAGCTCAGTTGGTAGAGCGTTGGTACGTTAAACCAAAGGTCCCGGGTTCGATGCCCGGCCCCGGAACAATTTTTCCCTCGAAATTATTCCATTTTCTTACTTACTTACAAATGAAGAGTCCACTGCAAGAACGATGGATGTCATTTGGAATACATTTTTCAGGAGAAGCAATTGAAAGTTTGAAATGCTTAGTGCTCAAAGCTTAACTGTGATTTTTCGATCATTACTGGACAATGACTATAATTGTTAATGCCATATAACTCTCTATGTACATTCTATATGTCTTAAGCTATGCATTGACAGTCTTGGTTCATTTTCGACAAGAAAGTGACATCCATCATTCTTACAGTGGACTCTTCAAATGGCTTTTAAGGAACCCGCAAATTAATTGCCGCCCTCATATAAGCCCGCCATCTGTACCTATCCTGTGGAAGATTAATCCACTCTCTATCCTCATATCCTACCTCCCTCAAATCCATTTTAATATTATCCTCCCATCTACGTCTCGGCCTCCCCAAAGGTCTTTTTCCCTCCGGCCTCCCAACTAACATTCTATATGCATTTTTGAATTCAGCTGCGAATATATTGAATAAGCAGTCGTGGACAGCCGATAAGGTATGGTCCTTCAGCTTGGGGGTTGGGCGAAGAGCTAACAACCCATCACCGTAAAAAGCAGCTTGTTACGAACCCATACAATCAATTTTCACCTGGATTAAATTGAATATTGAAAAGAAAAATATAGACCTATCTGTGGAAGTACTTGCACTGTTATCTCGACGAATTAATAAAAATAAATGTCAGATTTTACATATTGAAGAACGATTATAAATGACCTATTACTTGGTTGCTTCAATGAAGTGTTGAAATTAAAGATGTTTGAAGGTGCAGAACCAATAAGGACATGTCTCTGAAGCTGAAATCAACAAGTAGTTCGAAAATAGTGAATAATTTTTAGTAAATGCACAAATTCATGAAAGATTCAGCATAAAAATAAATACATTGCACAATTCTGGATTCTGATTTCTCATTATGAATCAGAACTTCCTGGTAAATTTCTAAATTTTTTCCAGGCACATATTGACGTGTAATAAAACAGTTTGATATAATTACTTGTTCAATATAAATTTAGAACTGGACATTATCTAGGGGACAGCAATAATTAAAGACACAATAATGCCTATACGGAAGACCATATTTAACTTTTATTCTTTGAAAATCAGTTTAAAATTAGGAATATATATCCCACTATCTAAAGGGCCACATGTAGGTCGTCACTTGACGTCTTCTTACAATAGGGTCTGAGTTAATATTTCAGAGAAATTATGTTGGTAGAATTTATCGTAGAGGTTTTGTGCGAATTCATCAGTTCCCCTCACACTACAATGTTATCATTGTTACAGTGACATCTCATTATCTTCATGAGCACATGACGTTTCTCCACAAAATCGCAATGTTCACAAAAGAGGAAGTTAATATTTCCCTTGTCAAATATTGAAAACTTCATTTTTGACATATAACTTCTGTCAATTATTACAAATGTATTGGACTATTTATTTATTATTAATAGTTCACAGAATAGTACATGCACATAATAATTAAAACTAACATATATATATATATATATATATATAATTTATAATTTTACACATTAAATATACAATTTTAACACAATTTCTAAGATCAAATAAATAATATATGTTGTTTTGTCTTGCACCCACGTCTAGTTTTAGTGCAAGAACCAACCCTTAAAATAAATTTTTATAATTATTTCTTATTAAATCTTGTGACTATTTGCATTTCAATATATTTCCAAATAGTACCAAAGTAGTAAGCATTTTCTTATCTAATTCTTACTCATTCATTTTCGGTTGTTTCATTAATTATTTTAATTCTCTTTTTTTTAACTAAAAAAAGATATAAATCTATCTGCATTTGTAGATTTTTGTTATTATAATACATTAGTTTTTCGATAGCTATTTCTTTATTCATTAATAAGAATTTTTCATTTCAAAATTTCTTCCGAATTTCTTTTGTAGATCGACATTCAAAAAAGATACTAATGTCATCCTCTCTTTTTCCATAAAGGGAAAATACCTTGAGGTAGATTACCTCTATTATTTCTTAATCTCCAAACCCCAGTCTGAACCAGGCTAGCCCAAATCTTTCTTTCATACAAATCTATTGATGGAAGTGAAAAATCACACAGTCATGGGATAGGTGGAACTGGGATCATATGACTTGGATTTAAGTAACTTTTAAATTAAACAAACTCTTTCTTTACATTTTATTTGAAGATTTTCTATACATTCTTTAAAGAAATGAAAGTATTGTGGCTATTAGTAAATCATTTCTATAATATTTTATATATTCACCATTTGAGCAGTCAAAAATGTATAGGAAAATGATTTTAATTCCATGATGATCTCTCATGATCTTTACTTGGATTCTTCCGTTTACCTCCCCTTGTTTCTTCGCTTGTGTATCCATTTCTGAAGTGAAATGCAGCAAGTCCCTGTATCCGTTTTGTATCAATTCGCAGAATGCTAGAAATTATTGCACAACATAATTTGATTTTATTCCCATCAGTTGATTACAGATAATAGGTTATGGTAAATTGGCGTTTGTTTTTTCACCTTGGCCCCTATGTCTTACTGTTCTTTGCACAAAAACAAAATTTGTGATGAAATGGTCTTGTTCCACTTCACTAATGAAAGAATAAAACAATTGAATGAAATCGTCTCATGTCTTTTACATTTAATTTTATAGCTTGGCATCGTGTATTGTCACGTTCACACCTGATTCTTGGCGGGCGACCATCACTTAGACATATTCGAACCTTCTCTTTATTTTTCTTCCATTCTGATGGATATAGAGCCCTTTTCCTCGCATATTTTGAAGATAATGTTGACATCATTACACCTATAAGCACACAATCGCAATCACACAAAGCAGACTAACAATCATTCACTATGATACATCACGTGATCACGTGACTATATGGAGTTTTGCTACTTTTCCAGAGGAAATGAGACTACTTGGAAATAAAACAGCTTGGAAATACGTCGTATTGGAAATAACATCAATGTTCTATTACTTTCCAAACCGAGATTAACGTCGTTATGGAAATAATTTCTGTTTAGTATGTTGAAGGAAGGCCCTCTCAATGTACTGCTATGCTAAACTTAGAAAAAAATTGGAGATACGTCATTTTGAAAATACACCCTTCATATATATCATTAGTCTCGTTTAATGTTTTCTAAAATTTACAATGGAAGTTAGAAAAATAAAGAAGAATAAATCTTATCAACCGCATAGTTTTATAAGAAACAACCGTACTCTTTCGATAATTACTTTCATTTTTACAAGCACATCACAGGGAAGACAGATTCTAAGCACTAGGTATTATCTCAAAAGACCTTATCTTTAAATACGTTTATTATTTTTTTATATTTTTCGATTTAGAAACTAGTGGCTTAGAGTTAAGGTTTATTCACAGTAAACCGGGAACGAAAACGAGAACGGAAACAATGTTAAAATAAATGTATTTAAATGTGAGCATTCACAATATTAACGAGAAGCTTGCCGGATCCCGGGAACGGGAACGTGAAATCTAACTACGAATGCTCACATTTAAGTAAATTTATTTTAACAATATTTCCGTTCTCGTTCTCGTTGTTGTTTCCGTTCCCGGTTTATTGTGGACCGGACTTTATATTATTTTTCAAATATAGGGATTTACGACAAGCTTTATCTCTCTTATAGGGAGAAGTGACCATAAATCATGCTATTCAATTAATAAAGCCTGTTACTTTTGAACGTCTGGTATTGTTTCGTAAATGACCACAGCGAGCGTAAAGGATAAGACACGTAACTTTAACGTCAAGCGGAGCGAATGCAATGAGTTCCAATATCGACCAAGGCAGAAAAATTTGACATATTTTGTTTTCTGAGTAAAAATCCTGTATTTTAATTCACTCTCGCTATGGACATCTCGCTATGTGTGTATATAAAAAGTGAAGCTATAGGTTAGATCATCGCTCTTCTAGGGCAATAAATAATAATATGAGAAGAAGAGTTGGTGCACAATTCTTACAAGAACGGGAACGAAAAGGTCAAAAGATTTCAATCCTTAGAACTACAAACATCACAAAGATAGAAATTCATCTGTCGAATTAATTTTTAATATGACATGTTGGAAATGTATGTATTACCGATTTTCATTTCCATAAATGAGCTCTCCAAATCATAGTGAAAATACTGATATTCACATGGAAAGTCATTCCATTAGAGAATCCGCTTAGTTTTGTGTGCGGATAGCCATTGAGCGTTGATCTGATGCTAATGATGTTAGGGAGAGCTACACTAATGGACAACGTGGTATATTAACCGACGTTATCATCTATTTTTGAGTTACTAAATGTATATATGTGTAAATATTTAACCCTCCAGGCTTATGAATATGCCTACCCTCTGCAATTTGCTTGTCAGTACCTGGAAGCCATGTTTCATTAAGGAAGAAAACAGTAATGCAATCAAAATGGAAAATTATGCGTATTAGGAATAGAAGTTGTTTATTTTTAAGTATCGTTTCCTTAATAAAATCATTTATGCATGACAAACTGTACATATTACTAATTTATTTTGTTGCACGCATTGTATTTTTTACCTAACGTAATTAGGATCATTGAATCCAGACCTTTGAGATGGACAGGGCATTTAGCACGTATGAGTGAATTCTGCATATGAATCGGTCATTGCAGAAAGGGGATAAGTCATGAAAAACGCGAAAATGAGTTAAGAGTGCCATTGCTTTCTCCAGACCTAGACACACATTTCCATACAGAAATGGGACAAATTTGCTCATTCTTAACGCAAAGCAGAGTACCATAAGCAGCGCAGTCATTGCAGAAAGGGGACAAGTCAGCGACTTACCTTCTTTCTGCACTGACCGACGACGTGACGCAACTGAGTGCCGCGGATCTAATAAGTTACGCGCCCATCAGCTGATAAGGAAAATGACAGATAAGCTAGAAGTAGTAAGTGACCCAGGGGAAGAAAACTGTGTTATTAGTGGTAAACGTAAACGCAATGAAATTAACTACCGCAGAAATGTAAACAAGAAAAATAAACTGAAGGCATTGGAACGTCAATTCCATTGGGAAGTCTGTAGCAGCCCGTACGACAGGAGAACAATGTGGGTAAGAAACTACTCATTGTTAGTTTAGACGCAATTCTGGGTCATCAATAATTTTCAACATTCACAATTTCAAAGACCATACGGCGCACTTCTATTCCTATCATAAAGGTATAGGCCACAAATCTTCAAATGAAGTGTGTTCCTTCTGAACTACATTGAAAATAATGTCTCTTCTTCAGTCAAGGAATTGTATATTTTCTCTGATAACTGTGGAGGGCAAAATAAAAATCATATCTTAATTCGATTGTTGCTTGCACTGACCCAAATGGGAAGATTTAACAAAATCATTCATTATTTTCCACAACGAGGCCATTCATTTCTTCCCTGTGACCGCAACTTTGGTGTAGTGAAGCGCAAACTAAGGAAGACAGACAGGGTATACAGTATGTGCCAGACCAATACAATACCTTGATCCACCAGGCAAACACAAACAACAGATTTTCTGTAGAATCAGTTACTACTGATGATATTTTGAATTTTAAATACTAGTGGCCAGAGTATTACAAGAAAACCACCTGCTCATTAGACACACTGAGGAAGAAAGGGAAAGATAAGAATATGTTTTCTTCAACACAATTCAGTGAATTTGTTTACTCTAAAGATGATTGAGGATGTGTGACTGCCAGTTTGTTCATTGGTAGTGAAATGAGGAAACGCAGATTCTGTATGAAAAAACCAGGTTCTGGACGCATAGTAATGCCTACACAAAAGCATACAATGGGAAAATTCCCATTAATACGAAAAAAAAATTGGAGACGTATCGACAGTGAGGCAATACATTCCATTGGAACACACTTCCTTTTACGAAGGGAACTGGCCACCTTGCGACAAGGAATCTACAGACGACGTGGCTTCCAACGTCTAACAATACACTCTGTAAAAATTGAAACAAAAGATTTTGTGTAGTACTTTAGTGTATTTTTATTGTGCTCTCCTATATGCAGTTTTTAAGTTTTAGTTTAAAAGTAGAGTTCTGATTTAAAACTGTGATATAAAATTACATATTGGTACATTTCTGTAGTAGGAATAATGATTGAAATGAATATATATATATATATATATATATATATATATATATATATATATATATGTAAATGGTGACAGTAATGTATGTAATTATACACAAAACATCGTTATCATTGTAATTATTAACATTTAGTTAGTTTTCAAATATTACATTAGCCCAAAATTGTAATTTATATATTTTTTTCTTTTATATTTAACAATTCCTTGCAGAATGGGGATAAGTCATGGTTCGATTAAACAACTTTAAACAAAAGTGTTTGAGATGTCAGATGTCTAACATGATGTATTATACTTCACTATTCATAAACAAAGTAAGAAAAAATATTTATAATGATTACTCCAGTATTGGAAGAAGAAAACAGTTCTTATTGATTATCTCAAAAGTAAGATTTTATGACCTATCCCCTTTCTGCAATGACCAATTCATATAGAGTGCGAGTTGAAAGACCTGAGGAGAAAAGACCTTTGGGGAGGCCAAGATGTAGATAGGAGGATAATATTAAAATGGATCTGAGGGTAGTGTGTTACGATACCAGGGACTGGATTAATCTTGCTCAGGATAGGGATTTATGGTGGGTTATGTTAGGGAGGTAATAAACCTCTGAGTTCCTTAAAAGCCATTAGTAAGTATATAAGTAAATAATAATTGGTATATATTGTTAAAATTCTTCAAATTCATTTGCTCTGCTGATTTCCATGACGAAATTCCTTTAAAAAAGAAAGACTGGGATGATATCTTCAATGTGGCAATCTGTACTTATTTATCGTTAGGATAATTTGAAAACTGTATTTAAGTTATTTTGGTGCAAGCGTAGTTATTTATGGAATAATTCTACGACTTCTACATTCGTTTCAAGATCCCGGCACAGAAGTACCGGCAATACCTAAAAGCATCATAATTTGTGATTTGTTTCTGTTATTCATTTTGTACGTTCTACTGCTAGAGAGAGAATAACGAAATTAAAAAATCGGAAGTCTCGAGGACCAGATAGTATTGCTACAGAGATTCTTAAATTAGGTTCCGAGGCCATAATTCCATGCGTATATTTCATATTTCCATAAACAATGCAGCTATTCCATGTGACTGGATATCAGCTATAGTGGTACCCATACATAAAGGTGGAAATAAATTAGATGTCGGAAACTACAGACCGATTAGCCTTACATCTGTCGTATGTAAAGTCATGGAGCATTTGATATCGGATTATATTCGTCATGTTCTAAATGCGAAAGACTGGTTTTACAACCGCCAGCATGGTTTTAGGGAAGGCTTCTCATGTGATAGTCAAATTACGTCGCTGGTTCAGGATCTAGCTGAAGAGGTAGATAGAGGCGGAAGAATCGACGCAGTTGTGATTGATTTTTCGAAAGCATTTGATTTGGTGCAACATGACATATTAATAGATAAGTTAAGTAGGCTAGGAATAGATAAAAGAGTGGTGCTATGGATCCAAGAATTCTTAAAAGGTAGAACCCAGAGAGTTAGAGTAGGTCATGAAATATCGGAAATTGGAAATATAAGTTCAGGGGTGCCACAGGGCAGCGTTCTGGGTCCATTACTCTTTATAATATACGTAAATGACCTATGCCAGAATATTGCATCAAATGTGAGGCTATTTGCAGACGACTGCATTATCTATAGAAAGATTAGAAATAATTCAGATGTAGATGCTATTCAAACAGACTTGAATAAAATTTATAACTGGGCGTTAAAGCATAGGATGAAAATAAATGGTTCTAAAAGTAAATCTATAACATTTTGTAAAACCCGAGAGGAAACTAGTCTTAATTACGAATTCAGTGGTGTTGTAATTCCACAAGAACAATGTTGTAAATACCTAGGAGTGTATTTAAACTCCAAACTTTCTTGGGGAGAGCATGTTGATAATGTTACGGGTAAAGCATGGAGTGCACTTCACTTTATTATGAGAAACTTGAGAAAGACTAGCCCCAAATCGAGGGAAATAGCATATCTAACGTTAGTGCGACCGTTAATGGAATACGGAACTACGTGTTGGGATCCCTATAGAATATACCAGATAAATTCCTTAGAAAGAATCCAGTATAGGGCAGCGAAATTTGTTAAAGGTAAAAGAGAAGATGGAAACGATACGATAAAAGAACTTAAATGGGAAACTTTGGAAAATAGACGTAGGAAAACTAGAATAACATCATTGTATAGAGCACATCTAGGTCAGAAAGCATGGGTAGACATAACGGCTCGGTTAGAAAAGCCAACGTACTATGGTAGGAACGATCATGATTTTAAAATCAAATGTAGGAAACAGAAAACGGATGTAGGTAAATTCTCATTTTTAAATAGAACTATAAATGATTGGATTGACCTACCTGCAGCGGTCTTTGAGGGCTGTCCTTCCTTAAGGAGATTCAAGAATAATTTACAAAGTTGTATATAAAGTGAAAATTAAAATTAAGATGACATTCAACATTTAATTTTTTAAGGTGACATGTATTTATCTAGGCTGACGAGTTTACTTCCTTGGTTTGAATTGTAAATTATTTAAAAATAGCGTGTAAGAGGGCCTTAGACTAGAAATGTTTAGTTTAAATGTAGTTCTGTTTATAAGTATGCATAAGGATATAATTATTTGACTTATTTGAACTGTTGTATCAGTGAAGCGAGGTGAGTCAGTGAAGCTATGGTTTTACAGTGCAGTGAATAGTTCCGATCAGTGATAATTTATAGCGTCAATGAAATGTGTTCTATAGTGTCAGTGAAATGTGTGCTAAAGTGTCAGTGAAATGCGTCATAGTGCCACTACAGGGAATGAGATGAGAGTAAAGTGAAAGACTATTGAAACTTATGTAGGACCTATAGATAATTATGTAGGTTGTATTGTAAAATTAGGTATTTTATTTTATGTTTTATTATTATTGTGTTAAATTGTATTGTGTATAATTATTGCATTGTGTGTAAAATTGTATATGTGTTGTAAAATTGTATTGTGTATTTTAAATTTTATTGTGTATTGGTTATCATTTTATTGTGTATTGTTAATATTGTATATACCACTGCCACCGGGTGCTTGCCCACTTGCAGTGTAAATAAATACATACAAAAATACATACATACACCTTTTTGTATTTCTGATTCATCATCTCTCTTCCTACCTGCTTCTTCACGTTTTAAGTCATACAGTAATAATGCAATAATAATGACAATAACGGCAAATTGATTGGATACAATAAATCAAGATGTTCAAGCACGGATGGAACGTCTCAACCTTGTTATTCAATATTTTGCTTTTGTTGAAATGAGGTTCTCCAAACGTCAGGTGGATGCAAATGAAAATAGAATTAATCTACAAAAAGGAAAGAACTAAAACCATACGGCTGTGGACAAAAATGCTTAAACACACAACCGTCCAACAATCAGAGAATTTCAACAGGATAGAATGGAACTTCGGTACAAGGTATCTTAATTTAACTCATATTACTTTAAATAACCTTACTTTACTATTTGCTAAGAAATTACAATTATCATTTTCTGCTGGATTGTAACTAGCCTATTCAAATTTTAAACCATTTGTAAAATTATAAAAGTGACACAGGTTTCATTTACCGAAAAATGGCTGCCATTGACTTATAATACAATGATAACATGGAATTTTGATGGCTGGTGTTAAAGTTATCAGTGTGCAGAGATATATTCCATAAAGCAGAGGGTGTGTCCGCACTTCTCGGTCTGTGTCAACAGAATGGAAAAATTATGAAATGAAACTTTCGTGACGCTAAAAGAGGAAATACTTTCCAGGGGAATTTTTCATTCTCTTCGTTATGTGATTGTCTAGTGTCTGCTTCCTCTTTATTTGCATTCTCGTGTTTCTGCTACGGAAGTAAGGTATTTGCCCTGTGCAATTCATTCCTTCAAAAGCTAGCTGAAATAACACGGTGTGTTGGCCAATGCCTCTTCACAAACTAGCAGAATATTATTCTAATTTACGAATTACAGTTTCCTTTCGGATGGTTGAAAAAAAAGTTAGTACATAATAATGTCAATTACTTTAAATTAAAACTAAAACCGTGAATGGTATCTACATACAGCCTATGAACTTAAAGTATTTGGAATTCGAAGATTTTATACACTTCATAAACGCTGATCTTTTCTTTTAGTACCAAAATGGTACATTTTTTAATACCATCTTCAGGTTTCTCATAAAGGCTGGAATATACAAATCATATTTTAGATCAATAATTACGTATATTTTCAAATTTATAGAGATAAATTTATCTACTAGATTAATTATAGAAAGGAATTTATTTCGTCAGTCATAGGCTCTTGTGATTTCCGAGAAACGAACCGATCTGAGACCGCAATATGATTCTTCCACACTCTTGAGTGGATTCAGTTCGTCTCTGAACAATATTTTATTCTGTTGTCTCTCTGTAGAAAATCTGAGTTTTATACAGTGGACGTTGCTAAGAGAGAGAATACTGAAATAATCGAAATCAATATTGTGTCATGAGGAAAATGAATTGGTAAAGTAATATGAAATGACTTCTAGATGACAATATCTTTTATCTACCGAGTATCTAAGATATCTAACCTTGTTCGAAGGTAACCAATTTTCTACTGCAGATGATAGAATATGGATAAAAGTTCTGAAGATGATTATAGTAGAGTCACTTTTTTATTTTAGCCAAGTTACTACTTCACTTACTTCCGATGTTTAAGAGGTTATAATTCAATATTGTTTTATTTGTTTTTAAAATCTATAATAAATACGTCAGTAATGTTTCATTTCGACCTTTAGAAGGCTTTGTGTAGTTTTTAATTTATACTAGACAATATTACTTGTAGGTGAAACCCGGGCAAAGCGGATAAGCTAAGAACAAACAATGCCACAGGCTATATTTTGGTGCTCCGGAAATAAAATCTTCATGACTTTGGTTGTGACACATGTTGTCCACATATATATAAAACAGCAATTCGTTTTTAGTACCTACGGACAATGATATCATTTGAGAAAGAAAATATAGTTAATTATTCGCTTTGCCCGGGATGTTAATGAGTTATATTAGATAATAGGATATGTTATTTACAGCCCATTACAGCACGTTAGATTAGTACAAAATACAAATTTGAACAAGTCGACTTTTCACTAGCACTGAAGACTTGGATTTCTTCTACTTTTGCTCCTGTCCATAAGTTAATTCTCTTTCAACGTTATTAATCGATACTGATGTAAGAACTTCAGAGTGCTGACATTTTCTTCATTGAACTCATATCTTTCGAGCATCCACTTCTGGCACTGGTCTAAATCAAAAGAACTGACTTGGATTCTCTTGCTGACGATGTTGAGGGTTTTGGTGTAACCGGAACTGAAAACATGAGTGTAATTGATGTATTGAATATTTCTTCAATCTCTGAAGATAACAACATCACAGAGGTGGTTGAATCTGAGTGAGCATCAACTGTTTCTTCAGGCGCTGAAGAAGCTGGCACCGCAGAATTTGTTAAATCTGAGCTAGCTGTCGTTTCGCTGATTTCTATCTCAAGTGGGCGATCTGTAAGTTGATCTGGAGCAAAATCTTCATCAACAAACACGTTATTGTTGTATGGCCAGTTAGCAGAACCACTGATTGGAAGATTTCATTTCTTCAAGTGCTTTTTTCATGGCTTCTTCAGACCATTTGGCTTGTTCCGTGTTACTCTTGAAAAATTAAACCACCTGAAAACACATTACGACCTTTTTAAGTAAAAATTAAGATCAGTGTTACTGATTTATAATTTAATTAGTGTGACTTAGTGCTCCACTATGTAAAATGATCTAACACGCTTCATTAAAAGAGACAAATACATACAAAAATACAGCTAACACTTATATAGTCAAATAAAGGTGGCAGGGCAAAGCGGATAAGTTATCCACTTTGCCCTATTCACTTTGCCCGCAGACGCCATTTCGCTTTTCATTTAAGGTTATACAAACACGAACGTCAATAATCTTCTTCGTAAGTATGGCACTTTAGAAGTAATTGTATCGCCTATATATTACTATCACATAACAAAAGGTTTCTGCAGTATTGTGTGTTGTACATTTGTTTCTCTTACCTTGAAATATTTGAAGAAAACAGTCAATTTCCTTCAAACACACGCTGACTTCTTCTCACACTAGCTAGAATGACGACAAGTCAGTTCCAGCAGCAAAATCTAGTTGGGATTCTTCCCCAATATAGCAGAAAGCGCTACGTGTTGGCGTTTATAAGAAATAGACATTATTGTCTTTGCCCGGGTTATTCGTTTTGCCTGGGTCTCCCCTACAGTAAATGAAGCATTGTTTTTCATAGTTTATAATTTATATATTTTTGCAAACTATACAAATCGTCTTTCTAAGGGCGTTCATGATTTTAAAATCTTACAATGGAATGCAGGAGCATTATCACAATCAAAGATGACAGAATTTATGGTACAATATTGACGCCTTCAGGATAATGGAAGCGAACCTCTCCGATGAAGATATAAAATACACACAACTTTAATGGTTTCTCTTTACATCTACTCGTACTACAGAAAAGCAACAAAGAGCTGGGTTGGAACTTGGACTTTTGAAATTACTTAATTCCTTTTTATTCTCTGTTATTTGTTTCGTGATATCCTTTGACACCTTTCTTGCGTACTAACTCTTCTTTTTGCTACTACGGTAATGTTTCACAAATGTGGTTGCTATGTCTCCATCAGAAGTAAGAATTTTATTTCTATGACTAACGAGTTGCTTCATCGCGACTGATGTCTAATATTGAATTATGTTGAAGAATCTATGAATACAAACATGAAAGTTTGCGTTTGTAAGAAATTTATGAAATGTTTGTCTTTTAGCTTCAGATATTGCCCACTTGAGCTCTGCTGCTGCTTGTCTCCATTTCTTTAGGCCTACATGTTCCTGGCTCCTAGTAGCCGTAGCTAATTTTCTTTTGGCTTTGCAGTTTTATTTTAGAGTTTCAAGATTACTATTCCAGAAACATTTGAAAGGCCCAACTTTACCTCTAGAAGTGATGTATTTTGCACATATGTTTATTTGTTTACTAATATATTTACCTATTATGCTAGATGTTGTAAAAAATCAATCTTACTTGCGCATAGCTCCTTTTCTAAATAAGATGTCAATTTACATCAATCCGCCTTTTTTAAGTTCCAGAAGGATCTCACTGTATTAGTTTTCAATTGCCCTCCCTGTGAGGGAAGTTTGTTTATGACTATAACAAGTGTGTGTCCTGATCTTGGGTAATCTATTATCATTCTTTTGAAAATATATCTGAGGATACAAGGAGAAGATCTGTGTAGTTTTAGAGTGCTATTGTAGTGCAGGTAGGTGTCGAAATCGTTTGTATTATACACAAGTTGTAAATTAAACGTGTTGAGAATATCTTTCATTTCTTTTCCTGATGCGTTGGTATCAGCATAACCTAAAATAGGGGAGTGACCGTTAACGTCATGAAGGAATATAGTATTGTTTGTTAAGTTTAAGATGGAAAAATCAGGTTTGCTGTTTGGGGGATTATACACAGCATAGATTCTGCAATGATAGTTATTTTTCCACACATCCAGTTTGGTGATTTGACTTTTATGTGTCATTGCCCATTTGCTTGATTTCCGAGAATGTTGAGATGATATTTTCCCTAACTCCTATCAAAATACCACTTGCAATCCGTTTCTAATTTATATCTAAGTACTTATAAACATGTCTTCTACTCATGTCTACACTTTTTTTACTATCGGATTATTTCAGAGTATAGGGCTATTAGCGAAGCACAATGTAATGTGCAATGAGATAGACTGATGGTCCGCCATAATACATTAGTACGTCACTCGCTGGTAGAAACTGACAAAACCACGAAACCTCAAACAGGACGGCTGGTTAGGACGATCGCTCAGAATGCAACAGGAAACTTTATGTTGCAAGACTTACACTTTGTAGACAATTCAAAGGAAGCTATAGACATTTGGAGTTCAGAAAATATCATTGAGTGTACAGTCGAACCTCGTTACAACAATTTTCTGGGGACTAGAAAAATTATATCGTTATAACAGGATTATTGTTTTGTTGATGACGTTTTATCCATATTTATGTTCTGAAAGAGATTATAATTGAAGTAAATAAGAAACAATATTATCTGCTATAAAATTATATTGACTCATGAGTTGAGTTTCTAAAAGACGTAGCCTACAAATGCACTTAACTTTCAGGTATGCTGACGGTTGTCAGCCCACTTTGAGGTCTGTGGATATAGAGGGAAAAATTGGATCGGTGTCGGTTAGAGTTCCCGAGTAGCTCAGTGGTAGAGCGTTGGTACGTTAAACCAAATGTCCCGGGTTCGATACCCGGCTCCGGAACAATTTTTCCCTCGAAATTATTCAACATTCAGGTATGTTTTTTAATCAATAATTATACTGAGTTTTTTTGTTTTAAGGTTTTGAGCAGCTAATGCGTTTCTTATTGCTTCTAGCACAATCAGATTGTCCGGTGGTATACTAGAGACATTAAATAACTTCAAGGTAACAATGTCAGTTTTTAGACGTAATTTTAGGCGCCAGTGTCAGGAATCAAAAAGGCAAATTCTGTTAAGGATCATGTGCTCTTGAAGCAGGTGGAGTTCTATTGTAACACATTCCTTTCACAGAATAACAAGATCGGTCAACAGAAGTGTGAAAGAGGATATCTGAAATAACGGAAAACAACTTTAAGAGAGTGAAATGTGAAATGATTAACATGAAAGAAAGTAAACAGAAACAACATGTTACAATGTTTTCATCGTTATATCAGGATATCTTCAAAATTTGACGATCGTTATAATGATTGTTAAAACATATTGAAAATAATAGGAAATACACCGGGACCAATCAAATTTACCGTTGCAACATGATTTATCGCTATATCAGACTTCGTTGTACGGAGGTATTTTTAGTGAACATGCACCCTCTTGGTAATATAACTAAAACAAATTATTTACACATATTTTTCGAACGTGTGGGAAAGCTCTGGGTAGTTGATAGAGGACCTGAAAACAAGTAAAAAAAGTGCATATAAGCATATGATCAATTTCGCTTAGTTTTTTAGTTACATATTAGGGGAGACCAGTGTAAAGCGGCCTACCTGGGTAAAACAGCCATGTGTAAGGATATCTTTAGCATCATTGCCATATTGCCGATTATGTAGTGCATTACGTCAGAACTGCTTCTGAAAGTGGTCTGTAAAGTCGTGGATGGCTGTCTTCACAATTTATGATTATTTCGATGTGATAACTGTTTTTGGAGGTTCTGATCTAAGGTATCTACTTATTATTTGATATAATTTCATACATAATATACACAACATGAAATATTTATCTACTGCTTGATATAATAGAGGTTATAAAGTTCAACATGCATGTGTTCGAAACTACTTCAAGATGGCGGTGTTATACTATAAGCTTGTTTGTTTAGATGCATGTGTTCGGTGTAAAACGGCCATGCACTGTGGCCGTTTTACACAGTGCTTGGCCGTTTTACACCGTGCTTGATGGTTTTACTCTGATATCTCTGACGTAATACATTGAAACACTAGAACTTTTACAAGTAATTCGGTTTCTTTTCCAGTATCAACTAGGCTATAAGTAGACGTATTAGGAACACTGATAGAAATTCTTGGAGCAGGGAAAATATGAGGGAAGCCATTAAAGCTGTTCAGGAAAATAAAATGAGAACTACAAAGGCAAGCAAAATGTATGATTTGTCTAGTACCAATCTGAGACGGCGAGTCGAGGAAAGGAATATAGGTGTCATGTGCTGAAAAACTAAAAGAGAATGCTGAAGCAGCCAGGTTCAAGAAAATAGTTAGAAAAAGAAACATGTATCATAAAATAATTTTGGAAAAGAAGAATACTAAGAACATTGAAATTACAAGTAGCGAAGAGAATTTAGACGATGAAGAAGATGCTGAATGCATATTTTGTCCAGAAAATATCCACTCCATTTCAGCTAGTGGTGAAGGATGGGCTCGCTGTATGTCGTGCATGAAATGGGCTCATGAAGAGTTTCCTGTACTTGATCCTGTAGCAGACGATGATTTCACATGCGGTTTGTATCGCTAGACTATTAAATTTAAATGTCCTAATTCATGTTATAATTGATACCATATTAATGCTTTCTTTTCAATTATATGATCTTATTTAATTAGATTAACATGTTCCACTTTCACGATAATAAATAATATCGTGTAACTATATGTATTTTTCAACTGAATATGTTTTCTATCATATTTTTTTCTAACATAATATACACTGGGCCGTTTTACACAGATGCCAGTGTAAAACGGCCATTATATTACATTTCTGAAAAATTTTAATTTCGACAATATATATATATATATATATATTTTTTTTTTTTTCAAAATTTAAAAAATGCCACATCACTGTCCTTGGATGATATACAACTCACACCTTTAAATTTAGACTCTTGAGCACACCGAAAGTTGTGTAAAGTAACACTTAAAATTAAGGTGGCCGTTTTACACAGGTTTCCCTATCTGTGATGATAAACATTTAAAGCAAAATTTAATTTCCTCCTTTATTCAAGTCGTTGTTGATTTGTTTTGTATGCAAAGCCACCTGATGACAGTTGCAATAACAAAGTAAACATAAAGCATACGCTAGAACTTTTGTTGACTACTTCGTTTATATGACGTTATTCCATTTTCGGCCAATTAAGCATAATGAAATTTTGAATTCCAACCAATCAGTCAGTCATACATCGCGATAATTTCTGCAGCTTGATTTATCACTATCAATTATCGCATGATCGTTCTTTTGTTTAGTCAGTGTCGCCAACTGTTTCCACGCAAATCGATGAGCATGAATCCATTATACTACTCGTAAATAAAGTACGAAATCCTACTTCCACATCTACGTCTTCATCTTCTAATTCCATGTCCATTGTATCTAAAGAAGAGAGACTCCTTCATAACAACTTACTGTTCATTTAATGAAAGTAATAATTAGGTTATTTGTAATTATAATATTAAATGTTTAAATTAAATTATGATTTCAGAAGATAACGAAAACGTATTTCTGTTATCATAACAAGAGAAAAGCGCAGTACATGTAATTAACATTTTTAAACCTGTATTTCGCTTTTCTAAATTGGCATTACTGAATAACATTCAATTTCTTTATTTAAGTGATCGTTATTCATCTATTTCGACTTCACAATGTCTGAATAGGTTAAGTATTCATAAATATACAATTATTAACATTTTGTGAACGAATTTTACGGATATACTTTTTACATTTTTATTTTATTCCAGGATTAGCCCTACTAAATGTCACTCGAGGTCTGAGATTTCCCAAATAAATCCATTCGCTTCGCTCGTGAATTTATCGGCAAATCTCAGACCTCTTCTGACGTTACTATAGATAATTTATTGTTGAAATTCGTTGTTGTGAACGACTTGAAGAAGAATGTCAGCAGATACGACAGACGCCTGGAATAAGGGAGAGAGTAAGGCAGTCGTTGATGCGGCGCTCAAAAGCCATTTTCAGAACTTTCTGTAGAAGTTACAAGTTTCTGTATAGGAAAAAAGTATTGTAAGTTTTAAATTAAGCTTTATCATTACAGATATTATGTACACCACCAACAATAACTAACTAAAATCTAAGCGAAACTGAACATAAATGTTTATATGACGCGTTTACTTGTTTTCAGGTCATCTATCAATTCCCCAGAGCTTTACCACCTATTTTGATATGCCCTGTGTATGAAAATACAAGCTTTATATTGCTTATAAATACACTTAGATATTAGTTTATTTGTATTTCCAAAAATCGAATAAATAGAATATATTTGTAATAATAATAATAATAATAATAATAATAATAATAATTGTAATAATAATAATAATAACAATAATAATAATAATAATTCCAGAAATGCATATAGAGTGTTAGTTGAGAGACCGGAGGGAAAAAGACCTTTAGGGAGGCCGAGACGTAGGTGGGAGAATAATATTAAAATGGATTTGAGGGAGGTGGGGTATGATGATAGCGACTGGATTAATCTTGCACAGGATAGGGACCGCAGGCGGGCTTATGTGAGGGCGGCAATGAACCTTCGGGTTCCTTAAAAGCCATTTATAACTAATAATAATAATAATAATAATAATAATAATAATAATTATTATTATTATTATTATTATTATTATTATTATTATTATTATTATTATGTATGAAATTTATTCGGTTATTGGAACTACAAAACATAAACTAATACATAAATCTATCTATAAGGAATATAAAGTTTTTATATTTGAAATGATGCATAGTTACAGTATTCAGATTTACTTCTGTTATTCCATATACGTTAGAAAATAGTAAATAACTTATTTTAGTTTCATTACAAAGAGAGGAATATACGCTAAGAAGATGTCTATATCCACAGTGGTATTTTCTAAACTCTGAACGTTCTGTAGGGTATAGACTTTCCATTGAAGGTGGTCGTATGTATCCTGAAAATTTTCAAGTACGATTTTTGGTCATAAAATTCTGTCCAAGTTAAGTTTTTTCGAAATATCTTGTTTTCCTCCGTCACAATTACATAATTACATATATTTTGTGTCGCTTCATATTATATTCTGCTTATTAGGCAACACACGCGAAAATCGAACTCAGCACTCCCTTACGATTCGTATTCAAGGATATTATAGTCGGATATTTCTTTAATCGTCCATGAACTCTCTTATAATATCTCTAGGCCTATTACCATTAATAGAGGAACGACCAATCGAATGCAGAGATTCATTTCTGAAATTATGTATCTGAAGTTATATGGAAAACAAAACTGTATTGTATGTATATGTATAATTCCAATCTCTTCCTATTAGGTAGAAATATCGAATTACAAAACATTTTGTAGGCATATTACATTCAGATATTGAAGAAAATAAACTAACGTTTTCTTCCTCTTCCAAGAATGAAACATGAGAACGGTTTTCTTTCGACGGAAAATAAATACACTTTAGAACTTTATCTACACAGATGTACAATTATTTAAGATATAATTCGTGTACATGTGACTTTTAAAAGAAGATACAGAACGTGTAACAGGCTACGCAACTAAATCATTTTCCTGTCTTTTAATTTTATAAAAACCGAAGTGTTTACTGTCTACAGTTCTGAACAAGTAACACTACGTATATGTTGGTGCATAATTCGCAGCGTTTTTGTTCGTTATCACAAACTTACATTGTTATCATTTTGTATTTGCAGTTTAATTTTGTAAACATACATTGAATTTTGCACATTTGAAGAAATTTTGTGATATTTGTGAGGTAAAGAAAATGGATTGTCAAGTACCTATAAAAAAAAAGGAAAACAAAAAGATCACATCCGACATATTCTTCTGATTGAGTTTATTAGACGAGCAAAGGCAGCTCAAGTGTCTTGAAATATTTGTGTCGTGCGCGGGGAGAATGCCATCGGAGAAATTCTGTCGCTTCAACACACAACACCCCGTAGAAAAGTTAGTGTCCATCCAAAGAAAATAATACCATGATTCTGATGGGATAAAGAAGGCGTCGTATACTACGAATTGCTTTCGGGGAAAGTAACCATAACTACAGACTTTCATTGTCAACAACTCAGAAGCTTTGCGGCCGCAATTGGAGAAAAACTACTGGGAAGACTGCATCAATGTACGCCCGAAATCCGCTAACATGACGAAAGCTACTATCTAGAAGCTTGGTTGGGAGATGATTGCATATTCTCCATATTATCCCGATCTTGCATCCTCAGATTTCCACCTTTTCCATTCTCTATCCAACAATCTTCAGGGAAACTCCTTTACAAACTTGGCTTGATGACTTCCTTAACTCCAAATTAGCGGATTTCTTCAGACGTGACATCGAAAACTATCCCAGCTTTGATAGGAAATCATAGATAATGTAGGAGAATGTAATACTGATTAATTTCTATCTTCTACTCATCTGAAATAAAAAAGTTGTTACAGCGAAAAAACGCTACGAACTTTTACATCAACCCTACAATATCTGGCATTATTACCGAAGTTAGACACCAATATCCATTTTATAAACGCTTCGGTAATGTTAAAGTTACAAATGTGATGAAAATATTAAAAAGAAATTAGTTAAATTTCAAAACACTCGTATTTGTGAGATTTATTATACATAAAATTAAAAATGGAAGATAAATTAAAATTATATAAAGTTACGGCAATGTTTTCCAACACTGGACTACACACCAAACTTTTCTAACTGCTTTTGCGCCACCTGGAAATTGCACACCAAAGAGTTTAGCGCGCATTCGATTTCAGCAAGAAATTTATTTACTCCAGATCAGCTAACTGAAAATGAAAATTATGCGAATGGATTTGAGCCACTTCTGTTTGGCTTCGCAACTAGTAGTTTTTGTTGGAGAGAATATTTAGGTTGGTAGTGCCTCTAATGTTTCATTATCTTATTCCAGTGTTCCTCTGACAATTCCTTATACCTTTTGTTCCATTACAATACTTTATCTTTCATTGCTTCAGTCAACTATGCTTTCTTTAGAGATCGGCAATAATGTAACCCTATTTCCTTGAATCTTCTTTGTATATTTCCGGTAGAAACTGCGAATAACAACACACCACAATACGCAATACAACACAGGACAACACGCAAAACGACCAGAACACACAAAGTAATACAGAACAACACGCAGAGTAACTCAGAACAATGCGCGAAACAACACACAAGAGAACAAAAATAAATAAGTAAATAAATAAATAAATAATACAACTCAAAACAATAGAGAACAACACGACAAATAACACAGAACAACACGCAAAGCAAAACAGAAGAAAACAGAAAAATCTCAGGACAAAATACAAAACAACACAGAAACAATATGACAAAGAACTCAGAACAACACGCAATACCACACAGGACAACAACAACACAGAACACGCAAAGTTACAGTGAAGAACATGCAAAAAAATCTCAGAACAAAGCACAAAACAGCACAGACAACAGCAAATAAACAGTAAAATATAATTAAATAATTGCAACATCCGAAACGACACAGAAGGCGCAAAGTAACACAGAACAACACGCAAAATAACTCAGAACAATATTAAAAACAACATAGAAAACAAAAAATAAGTAAATAATACAAAACGCAAAACAAACACAGAACAACACGAAAAATAACAGAGAATAACAGGCAAAACAACAAAGGACAATACGTAAAATAAAACAGAACACGCAAAGCAACACAGAAAAGAAGATAATAAATAAATAAATCAAATAAATAAATAAAAATGAATAGGCCTAAATAAATTTCATAGCACTCTTTAGCTTACAGCTTTACATTACATGTTTTCTCCCTCTTGAAATCAACAATTTCTTGTCAAAGAACTGAAACTCGTCTTTATTTTTGTAGTAATTAGAGCTAGGAATGTTTCCTTTATAGATAAGCTAGAATTGAAACTAGAATTCTTTGAAAGCATGATTGCTATAATTTTAAATGTCCTAATATAATGAAACCTTCAGGTATGAACCTGTGTTATTTTATTTAATGTCATTTAAAATGCACTAAGATGTGATTGTCATTAACCATAATCATTATTATCATCGCTGCTTTCACAACTATGAGGACATAACAGTTTATAAGAGCATTAATATTACATTAACTAGTGCGTGCTTTTATTAAATATTTTTAAATTTTCAATTTAATATCAGCAGTTTATACATACTATTCTACGTGTGAATAATCTGTCTATTGAATTTTTGCAATATACTTGTCACAGTTTTGTTGTAATATTAATCTTTTAGGAAGGATATAGGCTTAGAGATTGTGTTTCTGTGACTAATTTAACGCTCGAATTTGTATAGAAGACCAAGATGAGAAATTTCCATTCATTTCTCTTTAAGTTACTTATATTATCGAGAATGCTGTATTTGCAATGAAGGACCTATCCTTGGGCAGAGAACTATGAATGAATTATTGATATCAGTGATAAGTTATTGTATTTCAGTGTGGCAACACCGCAATTAAACCCCGAAATCAACTACACCGCAGTGGAGACTGTGACATCCATTACTTTCATCAATCTTAAGCTCGTTTCAAAACATGTTATTGAGGTTGTGTGAACACTTACAACTTTCGTGATTTTTATGACCGTTTCTGTACGTATTGCTGCCAACAAGCTATAAAGGGTGAAATATCGACGAAAATTAGCAGACCTGACACATTATGGAAGCGCTTAACGTTTACAAGCAATAATAGCAATCACTCATTCCCCACCCCTTCCATCCTTTCCTCTCGTTAATCGCACCCTCTCCACCACCGGAACTGTCGACGCGGCTCCAGTGTTGAAACTCACCCCCTCGATCATCACTCCATCTCTCTCCAAGAGAGAGAGCAGAGAAATTTGCAGCCGAGTGTCCCCCCCTTCCACGACGCCAGTGTTATATTTAAAGCATATAATGTCCAATTGTAATTCCTGATTTTACAAGCTACAAAAGTTATTGTAATAACGAGAGTGAGTCAAGAACACGTAGAATTAATAATCGAGGGGTTGGTTGCCACATCACAAACATTCCTTGGGGTGTTGACATAATATTCCGATTGCATACCAAACAGCGCGCAATTTGCATATTGAACAAGTATGTTATTTCAGAGCCGCCTGCTATACGACAGTGGTGCGACGCAGGGCGATATAAGTCGCCTTACAACACACTGATACTTGTCTGCCTCATTTACTTAAGAGCATAGTTAAGTAGATCTGCTTGAATCCAAACCCACGCCTTCATGAAGTGATCTTGTACTGGAGTATGCGCTCTTATAACACCGGAAAATAAATATTTGACAATCCATCACAAGGGATAACTTCACAAACTTCATGAATGTTGACACAACTATTAATAATATAACTGTATTTGTATCACTAGTACAGTTCTTAAAAACACATACGAAAACTGTAAGTAAGGGAAATAATTTCATATACAATTGAAGGGTTGACAGCAAAAACCGGACAAGTCCAAAATATTAATTATTCGAAAATCGGTAAAACTGTCCCTGACGTTTCCTCATACATTGTAATAAGAATATGACATATTTTATACAGGTACCCATATATCTACCAACTTTGGTAAAAAGTTTCAATGTTCTCTTTTATATGGTTTCTTGAAAAAAAAAACATTTGGACATATCCACTTTTTACAGCAAATTTTATATGTACACAAATTAATTGAGAAAAAAATATATGAAATCATGTTTCATTCATATTGTCAATTGTATCAACATACAAATAAATTCTTTATGTGTTTCATTAAATTAAAAACTTAATGTTGGAATGATTTCCTGAAGAATAGAAAAACAATATTGTTATGTTAATATTTTTCTCTTTCTAAATTTGTGTCCTTCAACCTTTGAAATCTTGGCACGTCAGATATATTAAGTACCGAAATATAATTATTCTATTGACACAATAAACTATGCTCAATAAAACAACATTATTATTATTATTATTATTATTATTATTATTATTATTATTATTATTATTATTATTATTTTAATTTTTTTATTATTATTATAGCTGTTTTCACACGTCTTGGAATCAGTTTCCCAACATGATTTATATACCTATTCTTCACCTTTATCTTATTTTGTCTTCCTTCTTTTGTTACCTCTTCCTCTTCTTTGGCCATTGCATATTTGGATCTGGCTCATTTTGATGATCATTCGTTCTTAAAACGAAATATTTAACCAATAACACCGACAATAAAAGCTAATATGGTGATGAAACAAAAGAAGACAACACGAATGCCATCTTCATGATATTAAGAATCGGATAAGTTTATAAGATGTCCGTCTTTTGCTAGAAATACGTTGAATTAATCCCCTTTTTTGCAGAAACGCTACATTTTCAAACACTCATTTCAATGGCACAAATCAAGTTTTTGTAGAAATTTGTTATGTCAATAAATGCCTCTTGAAATGAAGTGAAGAGAAATGTATTATGCCCGAAATTTGAAATTTTGGACTTTTCCTGTATTTGCTATCAACCCTTCAATTGAAAATGAAATTATACATTAGCAGTTAAATTTTAATGATTTTGACACATACGAAATATTGAAGAGACGACAACTCAAAGCACAATGGAATAAGAACCTGATGGCGAAAAATGAGCAAACGACTGCTTTCTATGTAAAGAGCAGAAGATTTTATCAACATGTAGGCCTATACATACATGTACAATAAGTAAGTCAAAACATTAAATACTGTATCATTCTTATCGTCATCATATGCAAGAAACATATTAAAGGCTTTATTGGTTTATTTTACAATGCTTTATCTACTGTGATGCTTATCTGGTGTCTGAAAGAAATGAAGGTGATAATGTCAGAAAAATGAGTCCAGAGTCCAGCGCCTAAATTTACCCAAAATTTGCACCTAATGTGTTAAGGGAAAACCTCAGAAAATTCCTCAACAGGTTACTTGTCCTAACCAGGATTTGAATCCAGTTCTAGTTTCACGTTAAAACATGCTAAGCGTTACTCCATTGCGGTGAATCATGTTAAACGGAATAGGCCTACATCATTTTCACTCTTGTGGACATTTTGAATCAGCACCAGATATTTAAAGGTAGCCTGGTTCTTTGACTACCTGGCGAATTTTGTGATAGAAGAAGAGAATGATGTGACCTCATATTCCTCATAATCTTCATACTTCTCGTGTCAAAATTGCACAAGTACTTCTTCATCTCTAAAAGTAATACTACTGGTAATAATACGACTGCCGCTATTACTACCACCACCACCACCACCACCACTACCACCATAATCATCCTTAATTATTTACAGAAAGATGCCTAAAAATAGTTCCTTTATAAAATAATGTGTGTATGCAATGATACAAAATATGTTGAAGTTCTATTCTGTTTGAAAGTGAGACCAAATGACTCAAGTTAGAGCCTTTATCAATGAAAAAGAAATTAGATTAGAGCTGGCTATTAGAGACTCGCTGTGATATGAACTTTTTAAAATGTACATTCATTGATGTGGAAGTAACTAAGGTAATAATTTTGGTTTTTAATATGTGTATAGTTCTGCCGTTTTCAAACACTCTCTTTGAAACTAAGTTACATTAGTTTTCCTTCCTCCTATTCTTTTAATTATACCTCATACGATTTGTACACATAATATACGTTTCAGTTTAGGCTTAAAGCGTGAGATTAGTGATTTTTAGTATTTCTTTTCTCTTAGTTTAATGCCTTACCTTATGACCGCATTATGATTACATTAATTGTAGTATTTTATATGAAAATAACGGAAAATTGACTTTTAATATAAAATATAAATACAATTAATAAAACAGTTCGACAGTAAAAATTACAACAAAGAGGTAGATCCTAATGAAAAATTATGTTGAAAAATTACTTTCTTCTTCGTGAAGAAAGCTAATACTTTGATAGAAATCTTAAACATCTTGTATCATTACTAAATAATACTCCTCTATAAAGCTTTTAGGCCTTCTGAGGGGTAGTACATTGACCCAAGTTAATATCTAGTATTTTATATTTGTTCATTGTACCAATTTAAAGCTATTGAAACAAGTAGTGTAAGTTATTTAGGTATTACTATTTTTGATCAAAATCTACGTTGGAACAGTCATGTTAATTATTTATGCTCCAAACTCCGTAAAACTATGTATAAATTTATACTAGTTAATTCATGCTAGTTAATTCACCGAGAACAATATTCCTAGCTTTAGTTCAATCGGTTATACAATATGGAATAACAGGATGGGGCGGAAAAACACAATTTTCACTTCTCCCACTACTACTTTTACAAAAAAATAATAATTAAAATATGTTTGAAAGGATAGATTGAGTATCCAACATATTTTGCATATAAAGAATTTGATGTATTGGACATCACACAAATTTGTACATATATTTTCCTAAATTATTTCTATAAACATCATAATCATTTTATATCGGACTAACATTGATATACTAATGCAAGAAGATTTAGGATTTCATGCGCTTTATTGAGCCAAAATACAAGACCGAAGCAGGTATAAGGCATAGCCAAAACTTTCGGCCCAAAACTGCCTAATAACATTATTAAGTCAAATCCGGATTTGAAATATTATTGAATAACAAGCTATTTAAAAATTACTCGAACTGATTAAAACTTATAATTTTTATACTATAATTTCGTCAAGCATACATAGGTAGCATACATTTGTATTTTTCTTCAAATATTATTTATTTTTGTGTTCATTGTGATTGATTATAATTCAATATTATAAGTTACCAAACAATAGTTTCAAAACTTGATTTTATAATTGGCTTTTAATTAATTATTTCTACTGTGTAGATGAGTTCCTTAACATAAATTCATACGAAATTGTTTTTTAATACATGAAGTTATTTACTGGTTACAAATAATACATTAAGAGTGAAGTGTTTTCATTAATTTTTAGAGTTTCAATATGTTTTGTGTTTTCATTTTAATTAAACTTCACTGTTCTCAATTATATGTGTATTTTCAGATGTATGTTTTTTTCCCCTTCTGTATTTGTAACGAAGCCTATCACTGTATGTTTAATGGCTTAATAAATTGAATTGAATTTATATAAATATGTTGTATTTTGTAGGCCTATATTATATCGTATCTTCATTGTTATCCTTGTGTTGTTTCTAATAATTCATTTTGTATGCACTGTAATATATGTCTTGGTATTTTATTTGTATTAAATAAGTATTATAACTGAACTGCACCCGAGCACTAGCTTTTGCTCCTTCGAATGTACTAATATTACACGTCATCTGTACAATAAAATCGAAATGTATTATTATTATTATTATTATTATTATTATTATTATTATTATTATTATTATTATTATTATTATTATTATTATTATAGCAGTAAAAGTGCTCATAAGAGGACTAACGTAACGTGAGATTAGAAAGATGCCAGGACGAAATAGGTACACAGACAACGGAAAACAGCCATATCCTAGAAGGAAATCGAACCAATGTTCATAGCTGCATCTTGACCGTTGACTGCAATAGCCTTAACTTCTATTTCATTCACGAAGGTTGGTTTTCCAACAGCGGCGCAGTTCATGTAGCGAACGCTCTACTAAATAACAGGACAATTTTGTATTTAGATAAGAACGATCTATAAATTCATTTGTTATATCTCCCCCTGCATCTAGATTTGTTTTCATTTTAGCAAAGTATAGAACTTTACCAATATTATTATCGATAGTTTTATGTTATTGTTATCACTTTGTCAATATTTTATAATTTATTGACAATCAATATTCGAGACTCTTTTTCGTCGCATATCCTCTTTCCTTACCAATGTTTCATTTACGCTGCAGATTCCCGATCACAAGAGGTTGTACTTCGCAGCGTCTTCACACAAAAGAGCATATGACATTACATTAGTAAAGAAAGAACTTCAGAAATGTAAAATCCGTGTGGAACTCTTAAAGACAAAGTTCTCTAACACCTCATAAATCTAGAATATTTCACCCCTGGCTGTATTTTCATTCCGATTGAGATCTTGCAGAGAATTTATCGTCTAAAATATCAGTCCTCCTCTGTCTAATTTGAACTCTCCTATTTCGGGTCTAATGGCAAACACGATAACCGAGAAAATATTTGACGGTAATAAATTACAGTTCGTTCGAAACTATGTATTTTTACATTGAATGGGCAAAAGAACTCATGATCTCTACAATCTGGGCACCTTTTCTAATGTTATTTATATGTATGACGTATGTATTACTCGACCGAGGCCAGTGGAGTCCTGCAGCGCCACTTGTACTGCTCCTGTGTTCGTATAGCGTCATCGCTATAGTTCACATTAAGCCCGCGGCTCCACTCGCCTCGGTCGAGTAATAGAGAGTAAGTGCCAGCACGGAATAATACTCAACATCGCATGCTCTTTTGTAAGATAACTTGACTCTGAAATGAAGGATGGATAGAACAGAGAAAAATTCTCTCCGGCACCGGGACTCGAACCCGGGTTGTCAACTCTACGTTCTGACGCTTTATCCACTAAGCCATACCGGATTCCAGTTCCGATGCCGGATCGAATCTCCTCAGTTTAAGTTCTACCTCTCAGTTTTCCTTTTGGTGGCATACCCTCATGTACTGTGTCACAGAATATGTGACAGTGGCACGTCTAACGCACTATATAAGTTAGGAAAAGTAAATTTGAGGGAAATTGAAAAAACTGTGTTAGAGGAAAACTATTTGGAAATACTCGTATATAATTCCGGAGATGAGGACTGACAGTCTCGGTTAGAGTTGTTGGTTTTTTTAAGTAATTACACGCATTATGCGTTCTATTGAGATTTAAAGTATGAAAAAAGCCTGCCTTAAAACATCAATTTTATAACAAGTAAAATCAAATAAGATACGGATATCTCCGTATTATTCTTGAAGTACTTTACTGGAAATCATACACAATCAACAAACAATGTATAATAATTATAAATCAAGAAATAGGAAAATATCATGATTCACGAAGAGAAATCTGTCTTTTCACTTGGGATGTAATTACTGTTTTCCAGTCATTGTATGTTGCTATCTACTTAGCTTCTCGTTTTTAACACTTGTCCTCATATATATATATATATATATATATATATATATATATATACATATATATATATATATATATATATATATATATATATATATATATATCTCACGAAATAGATACTTGCTCACAACACCATATCACACTCTCCATTCATAAACATAGAACATCCTCCTACTCTTCATCTTTCACCGTCTCTGCAACTCATCTCTGGAACTCTCTACCACATTATCTAGTTTAAAAAATAAACTAAAGTTGCACTATTTAAATTCAGATTCCTTTCAATTATAAGCTCTTTTCTCTGCTATAGTTTTGTAAAAATATATGTTTCTCTTTCTTCCTTTTCCCTTTTTATTTGTTCTCTTCCTCGCCAGATGAATTTATTATCGTACCCTATTTATTGAAAATTCTACTTAAATTTCGTATTTTTTATTCTTTTATTACATTCCATTTGATGTATCCTTCCTTACGTTCTTCTCTGTTAACTATCTGTACAAACTGAGTTGCTTTTATTATAGTTCAATCTTTAGAGTTAGGCTATATTTTACTTTTTTTTTTCTATTATGATATTATTGTCATATTGTTTATTGTCGATTTTGTTATACTATTATTTTTTGTGATATGATAATGTCTTATTCTTTAACTTTTTGTTAAATCTTCACTCCTTGTATACTTTGTCATCTGGTAGAGTGTAACAGAAGGCGCTATTGCCTTAACTCTGCCAATATAAATAAATAAATAAATAATAATAATAATAATAATTATTATTAATATTATTATTATTATTATGATTATTATTATTATTATGTTATATTACTGTCTGCAGGCCAGCTGAAAAATTCTTCATAAAGTTCCGTATCCTCACAGCTTCATTTTTTTTCCAAGTCTTGCACTTCTTTCTGTTTTATTGGCACTTTTCCTGCTGGGTAGACTGGGCTTGTTGGTGGAGGAACAGATTCTCGCAGAAGTGTCATGAAGAATGCGTGGCTTACTAATTAATTGATACTACTAGATATTTTGATGTATGCAACTCTGTCGTGTGTATACTCAAAGTTTCAATAGGAATAGGGTACGCATTTCAAAATTAATTGTCTCACTTCTTTGCTTGTTTCTTCTTTCTTCAGAAACAGCAGTCTGTTTGTAACGTTACTTCTGTTTTCAGCTGTTCGCAATCAGTCATCACTGCCAATTGTTATTGTTGTTTAGTCAACTGTTCGAAGACAGATCTGAACCTCACAAGTGATACGAACAAGGCACCACTTACGAGGCAACTAGGCCAGGAGATACATTGCATACATCGCCGATTAGTTACATATTATACTGGACTGTCAATTGAAGAGTTTTAAAACGATCCATGTCATTAACTACTGACCAATTAAAACAATTGTGATTTTAACTTGTTTCTAATAAGCCAGCGAACAATGTTATTGGCGCCCTTTCAAGTAAAACGACGGGTTTATCAATGTACTTTCCAAACTACGATAAAAATGAAAATGCCAAAAATTCAATTCAATTGCATTCCCAGTTTTTTAAAAAGAGTATTATAAAGAAAAGTATATATATTTTTATATTGACATATATTTATGAAGGTTAGTCAGATATGTATATTTTTACGCTTACAATAAAACGTTTTATTCGCGCTAACTCGCTTCTGTTTCAAAAAGGGGACTTGAAGTTTGACACACTCTGTTCCGAGTTGAGAGTACTGTGCGTAACCAACTACTTTGTATGTATGGTACGAGTAGGCCGATATTACTCCGTTTCTCCAGAAGCTAGGAAACGGTTATTCCACCCCTTTCTTTCGTTCTTGGATATTCACAAATGAATCCATGACTACGTCGATGCCCATGAACAAAGATTACAACGCATAGTGGAGCTTGAAACTCAAGTTTCGACGATACTACGGAAATAGCATTACAGGACTTTTGAAGCCTGGAATTGGAATATTTTCCTTCTCTTGTGCCGCCCTTTTCGAGATGAAGTGTATTCAGAGATAATGAACTACAGTGCTATGTGCTACTCACTGAAGAGGGTTTTGCTTCAACACCTAGTTCGATTAGGTCTGAGAGAAAAGAGAGGTGCTGGATGGAGGTGACAAAATTTTTCCTCTGTGAAATGGGATTAACCGTAACACGGCACAGTGCTCCAAGTGCTGTTTTATTTGTTTCCCTCCACATCCAGCCGTGAAAATAAGTATGAACGCTGTGGTTCGGCTGTACTGCAGGGGAAAGATTATTAATCATAACACTTTCGTTCCCATTTCCATCCTTCTGCACTCAATATTTTTATTTCAGTACGAAATGTTTAAATATAACTACCGCTCCACTCAGTCATGGCTCTTATAAACATGAATGTTTATAGAACATTCTGCTTGCATAATATCCAAATTATAATATTTTTACTGCTATTGAATTTGTTTTCTATTACTGTATAGACAGAGTTCAGTACTATAACTATATTTAAAATATTTAATATATGTATACAGAATTTCAGCTGCTCTTATAATTTTGTGTCCATCACTTTGATTCCAGTAATAGCATTTCAAGCTACAAGTAAAACTGATCCAAGTTCACTTCCGAACAGAGGAAAATTTATTTCTGTACGATAATCACTGGGATGTGTTCTCTATGTGCTTTTACTATCTTCTTGAGCGATGATCTCGCGTTATAAGACCACAGTCATGACCAAGCTTACAAGTGAGTTTTCTTTCACATCTTGATTACACAACTCCTAAGTGAGTTTTTTAAAAATAGATATTTAGTGTATAACCATGATGATGTAGGTCTATGTATTTTAAGAATGTTACTAATGGAATTTTGATTATAGGGACAGTCCATGTCAAATCAACACAAAAAAGTGGACTTTTCAACCCGACCACCTCAGATTTTCATTTAATTTGGTAGGATGGTAAAGAACCTTAAGTTAAGTAATTATGTAAAATTTTAGCCCTCAATAATTCACGATATCCATACAGCAATTCTGTCAATAGGAGAAAAAATGTAAAAATGTCGCATACTATGTCAAGAAAAATAATTCATAACTTCTCTTCTAATTGAGATAGAATCTTAAACTTGGGCTTATTTTAAAGCTAATGGATCATACGTTTCAATAAAAATAGGTTTGAATCAAAGTAATGAATTCTTTATTGAATAGTCACGTGAAACACATTTTAACATTGAATATCTATAAATGCGGGACATAAATTACTTCGCGAAAAATGTATGTTATAGAGGTAAGAGGTCCACACCTGTGGAGTAACGGTCAGCGCGTCTGGCCGCGAAACCAGGTGGCCCGGGTTCGAATCCCGTTAGGGGCAAGTTACCTGGTTGAGGTTTTTTCCGGGGTTTTCCCTCAACCCAATACGAGCAAATGCTGGGTAACTTTCGGTGCTGGACTCCGGACTCATTTCACCGGCATTATCACCTTCATTTCATTCAGACGCTAAATAACCTAGATGTTGATACAGCGTCGTAAAATAACCAAAAAAAAAAAAGAGGTAAGAGTATTCTCTCCTTGGTGTAAGTTTCATTTTGGAAACGTTTCAGGAATATCAGTAAAAAAATATATCAATGTATTGGTTTGTAGCCCTTAACCCCGTCTTACACCAACACTGCATGCGCATGAGTTCGTACTTGTCTGATAAGCTGCGTCATGGATCTGTCAGGCCGTCATGAGTGGCAGTTTATACAGTATTCAATTTATACAAAACTTGCAATCTGTTTCAAGCGCAGTGTCGTTAGTTTTCGTAGTATGTGGTAGTTTTGTGCGATGTAATGGAGTCGCGTTTTAAGTTATAGGCCTATGTTTGCTGCAATCCCTTCGAGAAATCAGGGCACTGTAATTAGAGGAAAAATTTAAGAAGTGTTATATCGTGGATGCTTAATGTATTTCCTGATTTAAAACAGGAACAAAAGGTGTGCGCTATGTGTCGCAAAGAAATAAAAATATAATATAATGCTATTACGCAGAATCCTCATAATGACTCTAATAATGAAGAATACGTCGACTCTACAGCAAATGTAAGTTCATTAAATACAAGTGTTTTTGACCAAGGTGTGTTCCTTATTAAACAAGAAAGGCTACAACAAGAGAAATATAAGAGACAAAAATGTGAAAATATTGTAAAAGACAAAGTCTTCGATATAAAGATGCCGAGGAACCAGAACCTTTCTGATTCTGAAATTTTGTCTCAGTTGCAGGAAAATTTTCAAAATTCAGGTAAAAGTGAGAAAATCACCATTTTAACACTACTACCTAAAAGCTGCAGCGTAAATAATATAAAAAAGAGTTTCTTTCAGCTTTCGAATACATAATTCGGAAAGCCAAAGTCCTGGCAAAGGGAAAGGGAATTTTGTGTTCACCAAATCCGAAACCTGGAAAACCCTTGCTCGCGGCTGTTGCCGGTAAAGTTAAAGAATTCTGTTGTTCTGACGAGATAAGCAGAATGATGCCTGGTAAGAAATATTTGTTGTGATTAAAGAATCAGGGAGTAAATCACATGAGCAGAAATTAATTATATGCTGTGTTTAAAAATTCTAACCCTGACCAAGAAATTGTATTCTAGCTGGAGTTAGTGGACTATACTGTCTGTGTTTGTGTCCTATCAGAATGTAAAACTTATGCCGGAAGCAATTTATTAAAGTTTCAGGTCTACGTGGATTTCAAGAAAATTTTTCTTTATACTTTCCAACTTAACATCTCTTGGCTACTATGGTGTGCAATCCTCCTCATATAAATTGCTTGTTCAGGAAATGTACAGGATGTCCTGAACCATTCAAAATAAGAGAGGGTTTAGAGAAATGTTTCGTATAAAACTGCAGTGAATCAGTGACCTACAAGCAGTGGATGACGACTGACCGATCAACGCTTGAGACTATAATGAAACCCACAGACAAATTTTTCGACTGTCTCTTGGAGAAACTTGGTGATTTACTGACTCACTCATTTATATCATCTGAACAAAGTAAGTTTCTACGTGATATGGAATCATTTCTACAGCCATGCCTGCTTGTTGTGTTATGCGACTTCGCTGAAAACTATTATTTCGTAATCCAAGATGAAATTCAGTCATATCACAGGACTAATGTGCAGACAACCATTCATACTTTCGTAATATATCATAACGAATCGTCATCCGATACAGTCTCTATTAAAAATCTGGTAATAATTTCACACTGCCCGAAATATGACATTACAGCTGTACATCTGTTTCAAAAATATCTAATGGGGTCATTAAAACAAACATCTGTAATTCACCACAAAAATTATGTATTTCTCCAATGGATTCTCTGCTCAGTATAAAAATAGAAAAAAAAATTCCTGAACCTCACATTACATGAAGAAGATTTTGGATTTCCAACAGAATTGCATTATTTTTGCATATCGCATGGCAAAAGAGCATACTACGTTGTAGGTGGGACACTTAAAAGGTTTGCGGCTTGTGCTAGTTTGCAGAGACCATCCGATAAACAAATAACTACACCTAGGGAATTGTACGACTGGACAAGGCATCATCTCCCAAACATTAATACTGTTTATATGACTAAAAAAGGCTATACTGAAGAGGAAAAAATGCTTGCTCTTCGATTTGCAAAATCCACCGCAGTGCCTGGAACACAAGTTTCATACAGTCCTGCTGTTTAGGATGGGTATTATACTTGCTAAGCAGTTTTAAAATGCAGTTGAAACAACGCAGCATCCTGTCTGGGAAGATGATCAGGCTATTTCATCTCAGCGATGAAAGGTAAGCATTTCTTACAGAACTTCAGGTTTAACAAAATCCATGTGACAATAATTTATTTGGGGTAATAATTTAAAAAATTCGAATTATGTACTACATGTTAAATTACATAGCGATATTCAAGAATATGATCAAATATAATTAAATACAACGAATGTGTGGGACATAATTATCGCGACTTATACGGTTAGCTTACGCTTGCTGTGACATAATAATTTTTATCTTTATAACCTATGAAGATTCCAAGTTGAAACTTATCAGTTCATTATATCACTAATTGAGGCTTACTATATATTTTTTTCATTAAAATAGAACCCCCGCATTTTTAAATATGAATATATGAAAATTATTTCACCATGTTTTTTTAGTGTAATTGAATACATGCAGAAAACAATATAAATAATAAAAACTATCACATATTAAGAATGTATCACCCAATTTTTGTAAATTTATCTGGAGACGTTGTTGAGATATATAATTTTAATTGAAGCGGCGTGCTTACAAAAATGTGATTTTTCTTCATGTTTGAAACGCCACTGACAGAAAACGAAAAGCAAAGGACATATGAAACTCGGCAGTTTTAGTTAGCGCGGCAGGTCAAACAAACCCTCAAAATTTGAAAGAAATCTGAGTCGGTCGGGTTGAGTGCCTTGTTGATTTGATATGGAATGACCCTATAATAGATAAAACAATAGACTAATTAAGGAGAATTGTTGTAATAAATCTTTATACATCTTGATTACAAAACGGTTCAATTCTATTGCTATAACAATGTTTAATAAATTACCATAAAAGGCACATGATGCAAGTTATATACAATTTAAATCTGTTTTGTACAACTGGTTAATCCATTCTATAGTATTACTGAATTTCTTGACTAAATTTATCAACTGCATTGTTCTGTATATTACGATTATTATTAGTATTGGTCATTGTTATATTTAATTCCAGTATTATTATTATTTCAATTGTATTTTTGTATTCATTCTGTTTTTATCTTAATTATGTTAAATATTATTTTATATCTCTTGTATTTTCTAGTATCTTTTATGTCTATTGGAACAAACTGTTGCTCATGATAGTAATAAACGCTTGATTGATTGATTGACTATTTTAACATTATATCATTTCGGAATATGTAGTTTATTGCTTTAGAGTGTTAAATATTAGGTACGGTACCTTATTGACTAGTTTCAGCCTGTTTTGGGCTATCTTCAGAACTTATGAAGGTAGCCCACAGCAGCTTGAAACAAAACAACAAGGTACCGTACCTAATATTTAACACGCAAAAGCAATAAACTAGGGCTACATATTCCGACATAAATCTTTATTGAAGCCACAAACGTTACAATAATAATAAAACAACGTAAATTAATTGTATCGATTTATGAAAAATCATAATTTTTAATGTTCTAGAATAAAATTCATGGTTAGGCTGAAATACGTGGAAGGGTAATTTGAATACAATTGTAAGCATTTGATCAAGTACACATTTACACATTCATAATCAGAAAAATTTGCCTTAAATTTGATAATATTTAATGAGTTATAAACATGTATATTTACTAAAAACAAATGGAATGTCTATAACAAAATTTTAGTTCGTTCCCAAAATTGTAGTCAAATTCAAAATTTTCAGAGTAAAACAGAGTTATCTAGAATTTTAAAGAAAATAGTCAACTTCTTAAACAGTAAGAACGTAGTCTGGCAGTTCGCAAATATCGTCGCTAGATTGTAGTCAGATATTAACCTTCGATAAATTTTTCTTACTTTTTCGTACATTAAACTGAAATATAGCAAAATGTACATCAACTGTGAAAGTACTAATGTGCAACATGAAATTCGACATTGATGGAATATTGTTCTTATTTTCCCATCGTTATTGAAGACATTATATCCCTTTCCTTATCTCCACCCAACTTTTAAGCCAGTTTCCAACTTTCTGTACTCCTCTCCCTGGATACGTATTTATTTTATTACAGTTCCTTTCCAATGTTTCATTTTTCTTTTGGACGAGTCTCTATCTTATCTTCCTTTAGGCTTCTTTGCAGATCATCCTGTTGCAATCTATCTTAGTTGTTACAAATTTATTTTATTTCTGTTGTTTATGTACGATTTCTCTTCACTCCACCAGTATGGTTTGGATCTAGGGAATTTTTTTTTGCTGCAATTTGATATAGGCTAATCATACTGGTCGTAAGTGTTGTTAAAGCTATTCTTTTTCAGTTTCCCATCTAGCCTTTTTCGTATAATTTTCTTACACTCTCATGCTCCCAGCCGTCTACATTATTTCGACTTGTTTTATGCTTCGATTCTGTTATATGTAAATGTTGTGAATTTTGTTTCTCATTCGAAAAAGCATATTTACTTCCAAAACACTGTGAACGCTATCGTAAAGTTCAAGTACTTATATTCATATCGTCTATAATCATTGTTGTGTTCTTTGTAACAATAATTATGTTGCCGGAAATGGATTTAAAGCTCGAATTAGTTGTGTCCATAACAAGTACTTATTGAAGATCCATCAACAGAATCTGAAAACTTGCAGAGTGAATTGAAAGAAACAAAAGATTTGCTAAAGGCTGTGTGAAGTATCTTGTCTCACTGTGAAAAAAGAGAGAAAGGAGATATGTCTTACTTCGTCTATATTGTTATGGCGATGGAGGAGTGGAGCGGTGCCGTCCATCTATCCAGTGGCGGAAGGGACTAGTTGATACATTCTGTAGCGCAAAATAAAATTACAAAATATCTCTCTTCGTACTGTGTAGTTCCGTCACTGAGCTTGTCTTTCAAGAAACTGAGTTCCGGCAGCCTGTACAATAACACGATTTCAGTTTACAGCAGAAAGCCGGAGAGACCAGTCGCGTGTGCACAAATCGCTTACACAGTATAAAGGCTATTGGCCTGAGGAAGAAACCAAGATTACAGTAAGAGAAGATGGAACAGTGGTTACGGAAAGAGACATCAGGAAATGATAAAGTAAGTGAATTAAGTAGAGAGGAACGGAATAATAATGCAGGCTTGAATCAAGTAGAAGTAGATATGAAGAACCAGGCTTTAAGACTAAAAGTAGATAACATCTGTGAAAAGATAGAAGAGTTGATAGAAGAGAATAACAAATTAAAGAAGAAGATGAGTGAATACGACCTCAAGTTGAGAAAAGATAACTTAATAATTTTCGGGGTTGAAGAAAGGGGCCGGGAAAAAGAGATGGATACCTTTAAGAAAGTGAGAGATTTATGTGAAGTGATCTTTAATATAGAGTTGAGAGAAGAACATGTCGACCATACGTACAGATTAGGGAAAGGAAATAAAAGGCCTATCTTCTTGAGCCTCAAGAATACAAAAGTAAGGGAAGTTATTCTGAACAATCTAGGACGGCTCCGGGGTTCAGGAGTGAGGGTGGAAACAGATATGTCATTTGAAGTAAGAAATAGAAGAAAACGACTACTACCTTATATGAAAGCAGCGAGGGCGAAGGGTCACTTTGCTAAAATGTACGAAGATAAATTGAAAGTGAACGGAAAATGGTATGATCTGGAGTTCTGCCTGAGGAATGAAGATCATCCAGAATTTGGACTAACGAGAAGAACGAAAGAGGACAAAGTCGACGTTTGCTACATGAGCGAAGGGAAGGAGCAGAAGAAAATCATCCCAACTTCAAGGACGGAACAAGTCATTGTCGCAGATCACATGGTAACAGGAGCGAATAGTAGTGAGTTCAGAAACCCACATGCTGACGTACGAGGAAGTGTAGAGGTGATGACACATCGAGAAGATAAGTGTAACGTGATCAAGCAGCGTAAGCAGATTCCTAGTCTCCATACGATGGCAGTAAGGTTAGCGCACTCCAGAAGGAATGCTGACAATAAAGGAACAAGAAGCACAGGTGTTAGAAAAAAGGCGAGTGGGGATAAAAAGAGAAACCAAGAGTCAGGAAGTGATAGGGAAGAAAGTAGTGAAAAGATTAAGGGTGCGAGTGTGAGTGGAAATCTAGGATGTGGAAGTGAAAGCGTGGGTGGGAATAAAAGAGGAATAGAAGAAGAAGAAGGAAATAGAAAGAAAGACAGAGATAGAAATAAAGCAGAGACAAGCAGTAAAGAAAGGTCAGAACCTGCAACAGCTGAGGATATAGCAATGTTATTAGATACGATTAAAAAATGTGGGGATATGATCAAAAATTGCTAATAAAGGGTAATTGTAATTGTAAATGATAGAGAAGTATAGGGGAGCGAGAAAGTGTATAAGCTGATGTGTAGAGAGAAATATAAGATTTATAGGAAGTGAGAGCATTGTGAAAGGTTTAAGTGTAAGTGGAATAGAGAGAAAGTTGAAAGTGAGCGCAAATATGAATGAGTGAAAAGTGAAAAAGGGTTAAAAGAAATGAACAAGTGACAGCATAAAATTAGTACTGACATTTGAACGTTGGAACAGTAAATGAATATAAGAGACAGATAGGAGAAAAGGTCAAAGAACAAGTAAGGCAAATAATACAATATGATCATTTATAGAGAATAAGTGAAATTGAAATCTTAGTGAATAGTAGTTAGAGGAAAAAGGGGGTTTGAAAGGCATATATAAATTTAGATATATTACGATTAATGATCAAATAGAGAATAGCAAACGAAATGTAGGAGAAATACTGAAAGGGAGATTGAACAAGTAATAATAAAAAAAAGTACATAGTTTAATTGGTAGAAGTTGCGTAGACATGTACTGCAAATATGTGTTAATGTAAGTGTTAATGGTGGCACCGGATACAGAAATGTGAGGTACACCATTACATGTAAAGAAGTGCTGTAACCAAATATATCAAATATCAAATAACACGATTTTGAAAGGAATCCTGAAAATTTACAACCCTCCTATAATCTCCACCCTCATTTGAAGGGACTTGGTTTTATTGCTACTGAGACAAGATAAACCTTACCAGAACTAAACGGAAAATACAAACGAGTGAAAACAAATCAATTCATGTTACTTCCGACACAACTGAAAACTGGCTTCCTGTAACACTTAACAACAAAGAACTTCCTATTAAATATTTATGTACGCATTTAGATCGCCGATTAACAGGACGTAAAAATATTGAATCTAAACGCAAAGAATTGCATTTGAAAACAACAAAAAACCTATTGGTTATGGGGACCAAAATCAAAATTGTCATAATAAAATAAAGTTCTTGTTTATAAAGTTATATTAAAACCAATCTGGACATACGGCATTCAACAGTGAAGAACCGCTAGCAATTCAAACATTGAAAAAGTGTAGAGTAGCGTTTCTTAACCTGTGGTCCGTAGGCAGAATTAAAATGTTATTTCTAATTGAATTAAAACTATCACAAAAAATAAATGAGTAAACATTGTTCACATAAAATGGATACCATACTGCATAAGCTAAACTTTCTCAAAGCCAAGAATATTTAAACGAACAGACAAAAATCGGATATTTCCTTACTGCATTGTCACGGTGAAGTAAACAACAAAATAATGCTGTTTTAAGTAAACATGTGTTGTCCATATTCCAACAAGCTGAATGTTTATCCTTTTTTACAACTGGTTTTGCTCACAGTTGCCAATGTAGCGATCTGTCAGTTTCAGTAGATATTCAGAAGTACTATATTTGGACAAAGTGTGTCGTGAATTAAACTCCAGTTTTAATGGGATGAAGGATCGGTGGAGAAGAGAAAAATTCTTTCCGGTACCGGGATTCGAACTCGGGGTTTCAGCTCCACGTGCTGACGCTTTATCCACAAGCCACGTAGGATTCTAGTTCCGATGCCGGATTAAATCCTCTCAGTCCAAGTTCCACCGCTTAGTTTCCCTTTAGTGGCCAACCCTCATGCACTGTGTCACAGATGTGACAGTTGCACAATGTCCAACACACTAATGTGCAGAGGTGACTAAGTGGCTGGGATCCGACGGAATGAGCGCCGTCTTAAATCACTAAGTGATTATATACGCATACCATATTATTGCGATATACCGAAGTACATATGATATTTCCGTGCAGGAATTGTGCGTTATTATATGATGAAGGATCGGTGAAGCGGAGATGATAACGCAGGTAAATTATACGATATATAAATTAATATTTAGTCTAATAATAATAATAATAATAATAATAATAATAATAATAATAATAATAATAATAATAATAATAAAAATATCTTAATACATTTATTTTCCCTGACGGAGTTAAGGACATGAAGTCTTCTCTTCCACTCAACCACAATCAAAGTATACATAGGAAAATACATATGCAATTATTAATGGACAGCAGATGGGAGCAATTTCGAAGCGGATGAAAGAACTAAGATCTAAATCGAGGCTGACGAGAAGTAGAGTAACGCAGGTAGGAGATAGTTCAGGGAACAGTGATGAAGGATGAGGGGAAAACAAGGTGAAAAATCAGTATGACTTAAGGAAATGGTTTGGAGGGGAAATAAATCGTGAGAAAAGAGAACTAAGACCTAAGTAAAGAAGCAATGTGGAAAAGTTAGCACTAAAAAGTGGACATAGAGATGTGAAGTGTGGGGAAATGTGCCGTACAGGAGGGGGGTCAAGAATTAAAAGAATAGTATTTTTGGTATAATAATGGGTGAGGACAAGAAAAGACTAGTGGAAGAATTGCAATAATAATTTTAAAATAAGTAATGTCCTAAATGACTTGTACGAGAGGCGTTGTAAAACCGGGAGACGGCACTGTATACTAATAATGTGTAGTGCCCCTTCACCAAAAGGTATATCGCTTAAAGACAAATTTATTCATTCATTCATTTAAATGTAATTATTAACTTTAGAAAAATGATTGAATTCATATCAATACAATCAGAAAACTAAAGGAAGTATGGGTTATATTGGAACAGTGACAATTAGGCCTACTAGAAATTAGTTGAATGTGTAGAACGGAGAAAAATTCTCTCCGGCACCGGGACTCGAACCCGGGTTTTCAGCTCTACGTGTTGACACTTTATCCACTAAGTGACATCGGATTCTAGTTCCGATACAGTATTGAACCCTTCTCAGTTTAAGTTCTGCCTCTCTGTTCCTCTTTGGTGGCCTATCCTCATGTACTGTGTCACAGAGGGTAGGCCACCAAAGGGGAAGAGAGAGAGCTGTAACTTAAACTGAGAAGGATTCAATCTGGCATCGGAAGTTGAATCCGGCGTGGCTTAGTGGACAAAGCGTCAGCACGTAGAGTAGAAAACTCTGATACGAGTCCCGGTGCCGGAGAGAATTTTTCTCTGTTCTACCCATTCTTCACCATATTGTAATGCAGAATTCCTGCACGGGAATATCATATGTGCTTCGGTACATCATAGTAATAGAAATTAGTGTTAATGGAAACAACTGAGCAGTAGCTATATTAAAAAATAATTTAAAAAATTCTATCTAGAAAAAAATAATTTTGTGCATTTCAAATGTTCATAAATAACCTTATTTTAAAGGACGGAGGACTAAGACTACTCCTGATGTTTAAAGGCAGCGAATTCCAGGAGTGAGTCAAGACTATTTATAAAAAACTTCAATACAGAGACATCTGATGATGTGGTATTGATAGCAACATAATATGTGCTGTGAACGTGTATTACGATTATGATGTGAAACTATAAGACTAACTGAGAGGCAAGGTAATTTGGTGTTGAATCATGTATAATTTGATAGGGTACAGAGGGATAAATCAGATAGAGGGGCTATATGGATAATGTTAAGGTTTTTCGCATGCTCTGTGTCTACCGACAACGCCATATTGTCGTGTTTACCTTCACATTGAATGAAAGAGTGCTGTTAACGTTTGTGATTAGTTTGGTTAGAATTCTCCTATCCTGAGACAAGCAAGACGAATTATTCTAACAGACGGTAAGTAACAAAAGTCTCTAGTATATGCAGCATTTAATGTTATGGTCAGTGAACGTAAGCTTTATTTGTCTTCAAATACTAAATATTATATCGCTTTTATCTGTGATGGTGTCCATGGTACGTAACAGTCCGTCAGACTGGATGGTGAAGCTATCTCTTGCATTGTCCAGTAAGTAGGTTCTCCTTGGTTATAGATAACTTATGGGGCTATTTGGATACATTTTTGTGGGGCTATACGGATAATAAATATATATTTTTTATCTCGTACATAATTACTAAAAGTTAATTTCCATTAACAAATGAATATTTGTGACATTTCTCCAGCATTTCCAGGAACATTGTGCATCAGGAAAAGTTCTTCTGATTGTAGATGGTTATTCATTCCATCAAGCACTTTCTGCTCTTGAATACTGCCAGAACGATGATATGGAAATCCTTTGTCTTCCCTCAAACACAAAGCATATTTTGCAGCCCTTCAATCGTTGTGTTTTCAAGTCACTCAAAGCTAATATTATCATTGTGAAGCAACATCACGACTACACAGGAATCTACGATCTAATACAACTAAGATCCAATTCTATTCATTGTTTGATGAAGTTTGGAATGCAACTGCATCTGCCAATAAATGGGTTTTCCTATACATAAATTTTCCTCTTCAGATCTTAAGCAATCCAGGACTTCCATTTTTCAATTTCTGAGACATATAGGCCTTCCACTACTGCCACTACCGAAGACATGCAAAACGAAGAAGTAGTTCAGCCTGAAAAACAACCAAGTACTTCGCAACCTCCTGTGGAATCGCTTAGAGAGGTTCTTCCTAGTTCTCAAAAGAAAAGAACGCAAAACTATTCTCGAGCTAAACGAACAGTCTATCACAGCACATCACCAGATAATGTAGCAGCTGTTAAGACAAAGAAAGAGGTTCAATTAAATGACAAACAAACTCGAGTTCAATTCAGTGATAGGCCTTAGGACAATGTCAAAGAAGGTAGAAGAAAAAAATAAAAAAGCTAAAAGAGAATAATGATTATAAATGTGTGTTTTGCATGATCAGTTACTACTTCAAGTCATCAACTCTGAAAGGTGAATGGATTCGCTCCCAGAAATGTAAGGTATAGTTTCATGAAAAGTGCGTCGGAGCACAAGGAAGAAAACAATTCATCTGTTGTAAATGCTCATAAAATAATCATGTAATTAATAAATTTGTTTCAATGCATGAAAATACCAACATTACATAGCATTTTCATTGCTATCCATATTACCCCGCAGCAGTATCCAATTAGCCCCTCTTAATTTCTTCATTTGCGATTGGTCGGGTAATTCGGATAGCTTAATTTCAGTGTTAATAGTAATTCCTCTTTAGTGAAATTAATTCCACAGTACGACAAAACAATGTACTATTTGTATGTTTACTTGTTTTCTCTGTACAAGATCAACCTATCTGAATTACCCCTCTATACCCTATAGCAGGAAAAGAGAATGTACTACATGTCTAAGCGTTGTAAGCGGAACCAAGAGAGTCGTAGGAAATTTTCCGATATGTGATCATGTCGGTGGGTATTGAAAATAAATCGGATGGAGACATTATAATATACACGTTGAAATTTTTAGAACGTTTAGCACTTAGGTCGCTATATGAAGCGTCACAGTAGTCAAAGTGAGGTAGCACAAGGATCTGTACTGGGATTTCTTTGAGTTTAGTAGGAAGGAAAGTTTTCTGATATTTCAAAGAATGCATTATAGAGAAAACTTTTCTACAAATATATCTGATTTGAGTATTCCAGTTCATATTATAGTAGAAATAGATGCCATAGGATAATTAAACGAAGGAAGAAGGGAAGAAGTCACTTCAGCCTAATAGATAAATACTACGACTGGCTAACAAAAGAGAGCATACAAAGCAAATGACAATATTAGGAACCCAGTAAATCAAGGAAACGTTGAACTGATTAATGATTGACACTGAATAGTACTTAACAGAATATTTAGACTAGGTCTACTAGATATTAGGGAAGAAAAACGGAAATAATTTACATAGAACAGCATTTGACTAAATTTTGGAAATCATTTGTTTACGATGTAGAATGTAAAATATAAACACAAAGGAGAGGAAACCATAAAACGCTATTTTCTAAAGGAATATGAAATTTGTATAAAACATAGATGCTGCATTTTACCTTCTATTTAATGAGTTACAATAATTTTGAAGAAATAATATTTTCACTTAAACGTATATCGAATTAATGGTGGTTAAAACAATTAGCTCGTGGTTCAATGCTAGAAGAAGATATCACTTTAATTGAACATTTATTCAGGATAAGTCTTTTCAAAATTAGGTGTACTTAAGGAAAACAAAGGCAATACTCTTATAAGAGCGAGGATATTAGTCTTTCAGGCAACGTTGAGTATTTTCCACTTCCTATAATAATACTGATGTAAAATTGTAACTATTTCCCTTCTCATTGTATTAGAGGTTGTTATAGAATGGCAGCTCGGAAGAAGATGAACGAGGAACGAGGGGTCGTCAAGGAGGTTAAAACAAATGACTACTTGAATGATCGTTTAGCCCACGCCCCAGGGATAGCGAACGTTTAGCTCACTTGTTCTCTTATAGCATCTCTAGAGAGGAAATATATTTCATTTTCTTCTTATAACGAAAGCCTTTCCCAAAGAGACCTCTACAAACGATATCAGAGATTTAATATATCTGCGTAGAAGATGAGAACTGGAGGAAATGAAATGAAGAATATTAATTGATTAGCGCGTACTAAGAACTCTTAACAAAGTTTTTAGTTTATCTGCAATATTAATGTTATAAATTGTACTTTCTTAACATTGTGAACTAAAATAAATGATTCTCATCACACAATCTTAAGTACCATTTTTGCTCTTTGCAATATTTGCTCACTTATATACATGTGTGTGATGTTCCACAGGAAAAAGGACCGTAACGTGAAGAAAATCCAAATTCACTTTCTGGCATATTCTTAAAGAGGATTTCATGTTAAATCTACAGCGCTTTTGAGAAAAATTATATCTTAAACCAATAAAACGTTTGAACAACAGAGGTTAAAGTTCACCAATATTCAATTTCCCCATCTTAATCCAATTGAAGGGTTCAGAGCCATAGTGGGCCAAGCGCCAATTATTAAAACCGCAGAAAACAAGGGTTAAAATTAAGTTACCACCATAATTCCATGGAAACATATAGCAAGTAATATAAAGTATACACATTCAAACTAAATGATATGTCAATCTTCATTAAACTATGGTATTCACTCAACTTTAACCATTGGTTTCTCCGTTTTTAATAAATGGCGCTTGGCCCATTATGTCTCAGAACCCTTCAATTTTAATTAAAATTAAATAAAAAAGACTCGCCTTATTCAGAATGTAATGCTGAAGTCTCCTGTAAAATTTAAATTTGTCTGCAATAAGTTGATAGAACTGTACAAAAAAATTTAAACAAACTACTCCCCTCTCCAAAAAAAAATAGCACAATACAAAGTAAAGAGGGATTACTCTAACCAATCTTATTATAATATTTTAATTTTAGAAATTTTATTTTCTGGAATCTGTATTTAAAGATACATAGAATAGTTCACTAAGAATAATAAATATTTTAGCGGATAGTATTATGGACTATTTTGAGTAAAAATATTTCTTATAAACATGTGTCCACTTTTCATTTGGTGTGGAGATACAGGTGCTTGATTGCTACGCGCAACAAGCCTTGCAAGAAGGAAAGAAAAATTATTTATTGATTGATTACATTTATTGCTTATTTACATGGTATCAATACATTTCGTCCACATCTGTGGAGTAGCGGTCAGCGCTTCTGGCCGCAAAACCAGGTGGCCCGCGTTCGATTCCCGGTCGGGGCAAGTTACCTGGTTGAGGTTTTTTTCCGGGGTTTTCCCTCAACCCAATATGAGCAAATGCTGGGTAACTTTCGGTGCTGGACCCAGGACTCATTTCACCGGCATTATCACCTTCACCTCATTCTGACGCTAAATAAACTAAGATGTTGATAAAGCGTCGTAAAATAACCTACCAAAAAAAATCAATACATTTCAACATTTCAGTGCATTTTTCCACTCCATTGACAACAGTAACTGGTGCCTTTCTGAGGTCGTCTTGTCGTTCTTTTATGAGACGAGCAGTATTCATAATGCAAGCGACCAATTCGTCCCTTGTGTTCACTTTGTTTTTGTACACTTCTCCTTTCATCCACTCCCAAAGACTAAAACAGACAGGAATAAGTGGTCAATGCACGTGACCACCAAGGCAGATCCATCGTTTGGGGAATGTGAGATTTAGGTATGATGTGTCACCTGATGGTGGCTAAAATAATTTTGTACTTTAATAACAAAAATAGCAATTTCGAACGTAATAAATGTAATTTAATCAAATGATAATATAACATTGTAACTAATAGAGAAAGAATTACAATTTATTGACTGTGAATATCCAGTCAGGAAGAAATGAATAAGAAAATTGAATTTGAGAATCCAATAGGATAGAAAAGTTAACAAACTGAACTTAACATTATATAAACTAACCTGAATTAATAATCAATTATTCTGAACTTAACCTAATGTAAATTATTAATAATAAGTTAAGAAAAACTAAATAACCTCAATGTTACTTATACAAGATTGCTGATAGCACTATGGAAGATAAGGTCTCTTTTTAAAATAATGCACTGTTCTCACAAAAGCCTTCTTCTACCATCATGTGGTCCATTATTTAACTGCTAAAATACTTCCAGTTGTTCAGAAAGAATGCTATCAAAAGAGAAAATGTGAAAATTGTATCCTCTTCTCAAAGGTTGATTATCCTGTAAAATTTACTTCTGTGCTGTTGGAAGGTAAGATATCTTTTCCTGTGGAACATATACATATAGGGTGAACGTAAGTGATGTCATTAATTTCAGGGAGTTATTTTTTGGAATATTTCAAAAGAAAAATGTTAATACACTTTTGCTCATGTTTCTTTTCTTTTCGAGATAAAAATTGCCTTATATGAAACGTATCATAACGTGTTTTGGGAAAGTCTTTGATTCAATTCCCAATATGCTCAGCGAATTTAAGAGAGCAGTGCATTATGATAACAAATGATAGAAAGAAATTTAGTTTTTTTCCGGTAAAAGTGCAGAAATTTGATCCGAAAAAAGTAACATTGTAATATTCCTCTGAGGAACGAAAAGTTACATTTGTTTGGATCAAATTTCTATACATCTCAGGAACGAAACTAAAATTTTTTGAATAACTTATTATCATAATACACCTGAGCATATTGGAAATTCAATCAATGGCTCTTGCAAAACACGCTATGAAATGTTTAATGTAAAACAGTTTCTTTCTCGAAAAGAAAGCAAAAACGAGTGAAATTGTATTAAACTTGTTGTTTAAAATATCTTAAAGAATAGACTTGAAATTGATGACATCACTTACGGTTCAGCCTGTTTATATACAGTATGTTCAAAAGGTATGAGATATTTCTCATACTTACTTAAAAATGGGTTTTAAGGAACCCAGAGGTCCATTGCCGCCTTCACATAAGCCCGCCATCGATCCCTATCCTGAGCAAAATTAATCCAGTCTCTTCCATCATATCCCACCTCCCTCAAATCCACTTTTATATCATCCTCCCATCTACGTCTCGGCCTCCCTAAAGATCTTTTCCCTTTGACCTTCAATTAACATTCTACATGCATTTCTGGATTCTCCCATACGTGCTACATGCCCTGCTCATATCAAATGTCTGGATTTAATATTTCTAATTATGTCAGGTGAAGAATATAATGCGTGCATTTCTACGTTGTGTGACTTTCACCATTCTCCTGTAACTTCATCCTTCTTAGCCTCAAATATTTTTCTATCTACCTTATTCAATAACACCCTTAGCATCTGTTTCCCTCTTAAAGTGAGAGTCCAAGTTTCACAACCATACAGAACAACCGGTAATATAATTGTTTCATGAATTCTAACTTTCAGTTTTTTTGAGAGGAGACTGGATGACAAAAGCTTCTCAACCGAATAATAACAGGCATATCCCATATTTCTAATAACTTCTTAAATTTAAATTTACAAAGAAAAAGTTTTATACAAAAGCTGTTGGAGATAAATCATAAAATATGACAGCAGTGTTCGAAAAATGTTAGTTATTCAGGCATATAGAGTGTGACAGTAAACTTTATCTTTTATTAATATATTCATATTTTGAATATACATTCAATTTTACGTATGAATGTTTAGAAATTTTAGATATTCACTCGTTTCATGTTCTTCAAGTATTTATTAAACTCATGTCGTGAATTACAAACTTGTGACAAATAAGTATGTAAAGATATGCAGCATTGTAAAGTTACAAATCGGTCGATTTTCTTATTATCGCTTGTCGTAGAAATTTAAATAAATAAATAAATAAATAAATAAATATATATATATATATATATATATATATATATATATATATAATTGCTTCTTCCATATCTCTTCATGAAATAGGAATAAAAGTCGAAGGACGAATCAGAGTGTTCGGGATGTTTTGTTTGGAGATGTCTCCGAAGTTTATCTAGTTTCATGCTTTCATTTGAGAGATGGTGGAAGCACAACACGAATTGGAGTTTTTGTTCGTTATCTGCTTCTGAGCTCATAAATCGATATTTGTCGATAGTCATCAGAGTACTTCCGTACTTTTACTACGACTCTCAGAGAAGAGATTGAACTTTAAGACGCACGTGCTGAAAGTGACTGATTAAAATTATTTTCGTCAATACTAGGATGTTTAAGGAAACTTTCTACGACTACAAATAATTACTTAGGGTATTAATTATAAATAACGACAAAATAACCTTATGCTCAAGAAGATGATGATCTGGTGAGAATTGTGAAACGACAAAGAAAATAAATAAATAAATAAATAAATAAATAAATAAATAAATAAATAAATAAATAAATAAATAAATAAATAAATAAATATCTGATAAATAAATACATAAATATGTAAACAAATAGATAAGTAAATAAATAAAAAATGAAGTAAATAAATAAATAAGTGCATAGATAGATAAATAAATACATAAGATAGTAAATATGTGTATTACATTATGCTTACGCTATACCATTACAGTTTTTAGCGTGGTCTTCCTTTGTACCATCTTGGAAGAAGAAGAAGAAGAAGAAGAAGAAGAAGAAGAAGAAGAAGAAGAAAAAGGAGAAGAAGAAGAAGAAGAAGAAGAAGAAGAAGGGGGAGGAGGAGGAGGTGAAGACGAAGAAGATTGTGTACCTTGAACATCTCAATATTGATATTTACAAAGATTATTACGCGGTAACGTATTTTACTTTATCATTTTATTGTCAACAAAATGATTTGATGTTCTAAGTACAAGAAAATTTTCACTGAAAAAAAGAAATCTTGCTAGTCTCGGAGGAAATTCGAAGTTTCGAGTCTTGCAACACTACTACCATTAAACCGACTCGATTCAATAACACATATCGTCCACACCTGTGCAGTAACGGTTAACGCGTCTGGCCGCGAAACCAGGTGGCCCGGGTTCGATTCTCGGTCGGGGCAAGTTACGTGGTTGAGGTTATTTCCGGGGTTTTCTCTCAACCCAATATGTGCAAATGCTGGGTAACTTTCGGTGCTGGATCCCGGACTCATTTCACCGGCATTATCACCTTCATCTCATTCAAACGTTAAATAACCTACGATGTTGATAAAGCGTCATAAATAACCTAGTAAAGTAATATATATATATATATATATATATATATATATATATATATATATATCGAAGCTATTAGGAACAACATACAGTATTAATTAAATATGATGTTCAATGTAATTAAGTACGAAGTTATATCTCGGAAGACAGTATGAAGAGAAGGTTTAGTGTTGTACTTTTTTATATAAATATATTTTATTTTAGTGCTGAGCGTAATTGAATGTTGCCGTGCAACATTTTCATTTGTTCCAAAATTACATCTGTGTATTCAAATGTCCAAAAAATAATTCACACAATTCTCATTATTATTTTCTTTATCAACTGAATAAGATATAGGCTACAGCGAAAAAGGTATGTACTGTACGTAAAACTTAGTTTAAATTTTACATTAAAATGCCTATTTCTTGCGTTTGAATACATCACACGCTTAATTTTTAACGAATTCTATCGCAGAATGCAACTGAGCGCATGTTAATATTAATTACTGTATAAAATTCTTCCAATCCTTGTGTAGGCCTACTGCACGTGCACCAGTTGCTACTATAAATTTTATTGTGCTTGCAAATTGTAGAAGATTTCACTAAACAGAGCCTCATTTCAATTTCCTTTACGTCGTTCTTCGGTTGAGTTATTTGCAATAACTTTATTTCAATTCCAAACAAACTTATGTTATCTTATCATGGATATAAAGCAATATTTTGTTAACTTTTGTAGAAGTTAAACTGGATTATCAAATTCTAAGTAGACATTAATCTTCTGTATTGTAAAATTCTCATCGCTGTTTAACATACTACTAAGTTTTCGATGGAATGATAAGATAATTGGAAATTCTCAGAAATCGACTGTGGTGACGACTTCAGATTGCACAACAGCAATATTTTAAAAGTTCAGAAGGTTATATAGACCATGTCAATATATCCTTTAGAGCATATGTTCCAATATTATTTGTTTAGAAAAGTTCTTCTGTTATTTGAGCCCGACTTTATTTTTGTGTACACTGAAGTTTATTGCTTCTCTATTATCTTTGCTGAATGGGAAAATGAAGATAATAGAACTGGAAAAGAGAAAAGACAGGAAAGGAATTTCTAGTTATGAAAATAGAACAAGAGTTTGTTCTCACTGCTAAATGTAAAATGTTCACGACAACAACGTATTTGAATTCTAAGATAAAATGACCGAAGTTATGAAAAATATAACTACTAAAGCATACTGTTTTAATTACCAAGAATGTACTAAAACATTATATTGTTTTTTGAATAATCAATGACCTCGGTTTTCTAACTTTATTCTCTCGTCTATCCACTTCCGCAGCCCATGAACTGAATAATTTTTCTCAGTTTAAGTTACACTATTTTGTTCACATCATACGACAGTGTAAAAAATACTAGCAGAAGATGTATGCGAATGTCTTTTAAATATAATTTAAACTTACATGTTATTATACCTTCCTGCTGCACGGAAAATATGAAAATAAAAGTTTAAGTCATTCTGAAATATTTGTGTAACAATTCTTTTCCCCATTCTACATGACATGGGTGGCGACTAGAGGATGTGCTAATCATCTCCTCATATTCATAGACTTTGATTATTTTTTTTCATTAGTCCGTGTTTTCATTAAGCCGATCACAACTGTATACTGATCATCCACAAAACCATCACATTCATTTCATCCTATCATTCTCCCCCCCCCCCATTCCTACTGGTTTGTAAGGTATTACTCGACCGAGGAGAGTGGAGCCGCGGGCGTAATGTGAACTATCGCGATGCGGTATTACGAACGCAGGAGCAGTAGCGCCACGGCTCGTGGCTGCAGGACTCCACTGGCCTTGGTCGAGTAATAGGTATGTCTATAAATTAAATGAATAATAATAATAATAATAATAATAATAATAATAATAATAATAATTATTATTATTACAGTGAAACCCTGCTAATTTGGGCTCCACAAATTCGGAATTTGTGATAATTCTGACACCTATTGTTTTTACACAAGACAATAATATTTCACTCACTGAAAGTAAAAGTGAATGATGAGTGAAAAATGTGGCGCTAAATTCAAATTGTCCAACGTAAGATTAATTTAGATACATTGATTCAATTTGTGGACTGTAATCCTAACAGAAGTTTTATCTTGTCCTAAAAAAATGCATGATGACTTATAATGTACAGACCCAGAAAAAAAATTTGGGCCACCTGAGTTTTCCAGGTTCCAGTTATAACATACTACGCATGCTCAGTAAGCATGGAACGGAACTTGGAAAATGCAGGTGACCCAAATTTTGTTTCTAGGTTTGTACATAAGGAACAGCAGCGCAAATAGCCGTGGACAACACTCACCTCTTTCTCAAGGGGAGTCAGTAGTGACGCTTGTGCGATTAAAGAATTTCAGTACAAAAGTTTAGTTCAATATTACTAGGCTTTTAGTGTTTAAATGGAATAAAAACTTCCGTGGTTATATAATCAATAATTCTGAATTCAGTGGTATAAAAGACAACTAATTAGTTTTGTATCCAAGTGCAAAAGAAAGGTCTTAACTGATAACCTGACTTCCCAATTTCCTAAGTGTACCTCTTTCTTCAGGTGCACATTACTTCCTACAATCTTCATTCAGACCTTGAATTTTTTTAAGTTATCATGTAATATATATTGCAAATTCTAAAGAAAAATTTAATGAAATATTTCACATTTAGTGAAACATATAGAATATTACACTTTGATTAACAAATTTTGCCATTTTTTTTCAATGCATATATATTTTTTTCTTCCTCGTGTTATGTATAAGATATTCTTAAACCAGTAGGTCTATATTGTAGAACACAGACTTCAGAATGCACTGTAAAAATTTCATGTAAACTGATTAAGTAATTTCAGAGAAAAATGCACTTGTGTGAAAAATATAAACTTACGGAAAAAATGAAGTACATGCGCAGCAAAATTTAATGAGGCCATTTAAATGGCTTATCTCAAGAGATACCGTCCACAATATATTATATTATATTATATAAAGAACAAGTTTTGTATGTTTCTATAACACAAAATAAAACATCGTATTTCTTACTTCTAATCACTACCCAGTGCCATTAAATCTGAAAATTCCTAAGCTAACTTTTCTTAATTGACTTTGACTAAAGAAATTTGAAATTCATTCAGTTTTTTATTAATGTATTGTATTCGGTGTGTTTACTAAAGCTAGTTACAGAATGTATTTTTAATGCAGTAATTGACTACAGAACTTTAAACTCATTCTTTTTAAATGAATGTTTGGTGTTTCATATGTTTTGAAATGGAATGATTAAAGATTAAGGTAGTAACTAAACAACTAAACAATTCATAATTTTTTTTTTCCAATTGTCGAAATGACCCTGTTACAATAAATTCTCTACGATTCGAACTGTCATTAATTCAAATTGAACTTTCCATTAATTAGTCGGAATTAGTAACATTATGCTGTGTTTGTAATATCATCATCATCATCATCATCATCATCATCATCATCATCATCATCATCATTACCATGCTTAAGGGGTTAGGTACAGCTTACAGCATAACATTTTGGAATATTCAACATTTTTTCCTCCATTACTGTATATCTTGTGCAATAATGAAAATTAGTATGTGTAAAACACTGTCCTTCTGCTATATGAAAAAATATTTTTACGATTTAAAAACTTATTTACATTTATTTTTTCAAAATTCAGTTCACTGTGCAGTGATGAAGCGTTTCCCACATAATTAAAAAACTAATCAACATTCTGTAATGAAATTTTTTGTATGTATTTATGCATGTCATATCTAAACTATGATGCAAGATCATTTCTCTATCTTTGATAGATTGTCCGATAAAAAATAAATTCATTTAAAAATGGTCAAATATCAGTCTTTTCCTTTACACAAAATAAAAACAAATATTATTTATTAAGGAGTGTAGTTAAAATAGCATGATACTATAAACATGAGTTTCAGCAATAAAATAAAAGAGAGAAAACATGAAAAAGTTAACAAGCTCTTGAGTTATGAGGGAAACGCTTCATCACTGCACAGTGAACTGCTAACATTGTGAACTTTGAAAAAAATATATATAAATTATTTTTTTAAATCGTAAAAATATTTTTTTTTTTCATATAGCAGAAGGACATCTTTTATACATACAAATTTTCATTATTGTACAAGGTACGGTAATGGAGGAAAAAAATGTTGAATATTTCCAAAAATTTTACTGCTGTACGCTGTACCTAACCCCTTAAGATTTTTAGAACTATTAATTCAGATTCGAAGTAAAATTCATTTCTTTGTCATCAATATTAATATCACACAAAATATGCAATAAATATATCTAATATTCCTTTTACAGAAGGTTCTGTCTCTGGATCATAGCATATATCGTGACATATCTGCCCACCGACTTATTACTCATTTACTTAGTCCTATTCCAATCCGTCTCTCTGCAGCACGATCTACACATATTGTTACATTGACACCACTATTGTTGAAAACTGTGCTATCTGTCAGAAAGAAGCATGTCACTGATTGCGATCAAACAATGAAGAGGAATTGAGTTGCATAGTTTGAAGCCTGCTTGTATGAAATCACCTGTAGTATTAGCTACTTTCAGCGAGTCATTTTGATCTAATTTGCGGGCTACTTTAAAATTCAGAATATATTCGGTCGTTAAAAAGTCATTAATAATGACTGAACCATTCAAGGGATTAAAAATAATAAATATGTTACAAAATTATATATAACTTTCTACATAGGCCTACTCGTAACATATGATTGAAAATAATAATTTTCATATCTACGAATTATCAAAACAGAATTGATAAACTAATGCATCCTAACAAACAGAAAATGTAAAAAGATAGCTTTTCTAAAATAATCAATAACTGAAATTGCTTAAACAAATGCTTACTATTAAAAATAATACAAATACAATGAAGAAAGAATGATGTTGAAACTGATTAGAAGAGAAAAACGAACTGGATGGGTCACTTGCTGAGAAAAAACTGCCTACTGAAGGAAGCACTGGAAGGAATGGTGAACGGGAGAAGAGTTCGGTTCACCCTGAGTGGCACAGTTGGTATAACGCTGACCCTCTGTGCCCGAGGTTGCGGGTTCGGTCCCGGCCCAGGCCGATGGCATTTAAGTGTGCTTAAATGGGACAGGCTCATGTCACTAGATTTAATGGCATGTAAAAGAACTCCTGCGGGACTAAACTTTGGCACACCGCCGACGCTGATTATAATCTCGGCAGTTGCGAGCGATGTAGTTTTTCTTTAATAATAAGTATGGTTTCCTGAATTGGAATATCTGTATACAAATTTTCTATGTCTAAAGATATCAATTTTGAATTCTTGTTGATCTTTAATCTATTCAAGTTATCTACAAAATTTACAAATACCAGAAACTAAAATTCAACAAATAATACGATTGTTAAATACCGTCACTTCCCAAAATTATTTCACATTTAATCAGAAAATATATAAACAAAACACCGGCCTAGCTATGGGCAACCCCCTATCAGGAACTCTTACCGAAATCTTCTTACAAAACATAGAAGATGACAAAATCAACGAAATTTTAAATAAACATAACATTAAATCATACTATAGGTATGTAGATGATACAATCATAATTTATGAAAATACGTCAACAGATAATTCCATTCTCGACTCATTTAATAAATTACACAAAAATCTAAAATTTACAGTTGAACATGAAACGAATAATTCTATACCATTTTTAGATATAAAAATAATAAAACATAAATTCGAATTGAGTTACGATATCTACAGAAAACCAATACATACAACACATAGTATACCTGCAGATTCAACACATCCCCAAAACCAAAAACAAAGCATGTTTAATTACCTAACAAATAGATTAACACAATTACCTTTATCCAAAAACAAATACAAAAAAAAAGTGCAAAGAATATTAGACATTGCAAACGAAAATGGATACACTAAAACTCTCATTCGGAAACTAATTCGGAAAAAAGAAAATAACATACAACGACAGACAGCCACGACCTTAGTAAGATCTAACAATAAAAAACCAAAATTTTGGTCAACACTTACCTACAACAAATACATATCTAATAAATTAAAAAACTTTTTCAATAAAGAAAATATAAATATAGCATTTAAAACAAATAATAAATTAAATAACAATATTCATAATAGAATAAACGCTAAATATAAATTAAATAGTAAAGGTATATATATGCTCAAATGTCACACATGCGAAAAGAAGTACATAGGCCAGACCAAACGTACCGGTAACTTAAAAACAAGATATAAGGAACATGTCAATGACTTTAAGAACAAGAGAGAAAAATCAAAATACGCGGCACACTTCATTAATACAGGACACGAATTAGGCCAACGTCAGAACACATTAAGTATCTTAAAAACTTACAATAATAATAATAATAATAATAATAATAATAATAATAATAATAATAATTTCATAAATGCAGCTGAAGAATTTTTCATTGCATATTACCACAATAAAGATAAAAATACAATTAATGAAAATTTACTAAAATCCGCTTTACACAATTTAAAGCAGACCCATCCACATCACAAACGTCCATGATACGCCGTTCAAATAGTTCCCTTTAAAATCATTGCGCCACTACACAGCTGAACACATACGATCACCCAGTCTTTAGTTCGCTTCAAACCACCAACACACTTCTACAAACATCAAGACATATACATATGTAAATAATCGAAAACCGTTATTAATATTATAACAAACTCTTAGTATTCCCAAATTTGCATTTGCTTCTTAATAATTACTTAATAATTCTCATATTTCTTCCCTCGTTTTTAAAACTGTTTAAATAGATTGAGATAAAATAGTAAAATTAACATTTTCTTATTTTTACAGAAATCATCTTTACATATACAGTACCTGATAAACTTTGATTACACACAGCAATCATCAATGATAATTATCTGTATGTTATTAAAATAAGATAGAATATTTTAGATCTAAATGATCAATAACAACCACTATTTGCATCAATGTCAGATAACATTCAGATCACAAGCGAACGTATACGTAAGTAATCTTATAACAATTTATTACATTCATCTCTAAAATAAATAACTTTACATCTGAATCCTCTAGATTCAAAACCCCCTAAAGACCATTTTGTTCATATTTGAGTTATGCCCACATATTGCTTGCTAAGAATGAATTCTAATGATTTATATAATTTGAATTCAGAAAGCCATTAAATTTAAAGCAAAGGAGTTGTTAAAAGTCACTGTTAAGTTGAAAATTCTCTCTATTTGCCACCAGTTACTGTCAAAATCCTTCAATTTGTGAAAGTGGATATAGGGGATTTTGAATCTATAGGATTCATCTTCTCTATTTCGACTATTAATTAATGCTTAAATCAAGTATAACTATTACGAATTACAACTCTGATTCTCCCCACCTTTGTTTTTCAGTACACGATTGAAATTCTACATGTATAATTACAACCAATCGACAACATAAGATCCATCAGTCACAACACAACATTAATATTGTATATTAATTTTTTAAGCTAATATATTTATTTTATTCATTTTATTCATAGTTTATTTTAACATCATCTGATAATTCGTATAATTCTAATTGACTGATTTGTATTTATACTGTAACATGAGTTATATGTATACACAATCAATTTCAATTTCGATTTTGAAAGTTTGCATCACATTGAAATTAATTATCCTTCAATTTTATTTATAGTTTTATACATAAAGCTCATGAAGATCCAACACCATGTATAATACATTGCTCATTTGGTATTTGCTCAATTTGATCAAGGTTCAGATTACATATTTTATTATATCTGATGATGCCCAATAAGGCGAAAAGGTTAATATATTCCATATTCATATAGCAAATAAACATTTGCAAAACAGATGTCTTATGATTGAAATTTATATATACTTATTTTATTATATTACTAGGCATATCTGAAAATATAAAAAAAAAATTGTAAATTGGATTAATCTTGCACAGCATAGGGACCGATGGTTGACTTATGTGAGGCGGCAATGAACCTTCGGGTTCCTTAAAAGCTATTTGTAAGAAGCATTCCATGCATTTCTAAGGATATATACTGCTATTTCGCCAGGACCCGATTAAAATACAGTGCATTAATATGCAACCATATACTTCGAAATATATGTACCTCTAGCTCTTATGTAGTCTGAACGGTTACTACCTTAGATTGAGATATGACGAAGAAGTTACAGAAAGTAATGTATTTGTATGAGGGAATATCTGATTGTCAAGTGGACGCTATGAAATTATGGGCTATAGAAGGGGTATTTGTTTCTCTAACAGGTAATACGAGCTCTCCTACGATAAAAATAACAATCAGTAAAATATGAATATGAGTGTAAGAATTGAATAAGTCTCTACCTGCTCTACGTTAAGTATTTATTTAGATAGTTATGCATTGTAAACTTATTTAATGTCATTAATTTCAGTAGAGTATTCTTTGAGATATTTCAAACAAAAAAGTAAAATATAATTTTGCTCGTTTTCGCTTCCGTTTCGAGATTAATTTGTTTTATGTGAAGTATTTCATAGCGTGTTTTGTGAAAGCCATTGATTTAATTCCCAGTATGCAGAGTCTATTTAAGAGAGCAATGTATTAAAGTAATAATTTTAGTTTCGTCTCTTAAATGTGCAGAACTTTGATCCGAACAAATGTAACTTTTCGTTCTGTAAATAAATTTTGCAGTGTTACATTTGGACAAAACTAAAATTATTTCACTAATTTATTACCATAATACACTGTTCTCTTAAATTAATCAAGTATATGTGGAAATAAATAAAAAAAACTTTACAAAGCACGGAATGAAATGTTTCGTATCAAATAATTTTGTTCTGGGAAAAAAAAAAAAAACCAGCAAAATTGCGTTTTACTTTATTGTTTGAAATTATGATTTAGCTCAAACATTTTCCTGATAATAATGACATTACTTACGGTTCACTCTGTAAACCTTTATTAGTTATTAAACCAAAATTGTTAACACATTTCCTGCATTAAATAACATTAAAAGATAAATGTAACAAAATTATGATAAATCAACAAACTTAATATTCGGTACTGGAAATTAAATCATATAATAAAACTTCTAACGCATTAACAAACAATTTCAATTAAATATAACATACGTAAATATTCGTAAAAATGTTTTTGTGTCATAATAAAGCTTAATTTCTAAGTAAACCGAATAAGAACAACTGAGTCTTTGAAAGTCTTTAAAAAAGCGCAATCTGATCTTGAAGGCGCTTAAATGTCTTTAAAAAAACATCATAGCTCGATCTAATCATAAATTCTGGATTAAGCTGTAAAGTAGCGTATTTTTCTTTTAACTATCACATGTCAAAATATTTGCATTTATTTTTATACTAGGTATTCTGCATCTCAATTATTACAAGTTTGAATTAACTGATAAATTTGAAGTAAATAAGAAATTTCAGCAGACTGAAGATGCCAACCATAGCTGAAAGAGGCCCAATAGACCTTGTGTTGTTGTTTTTCCTATTATTTTGAAACAATTTACATGGTGAGTAATTTGAAATAAACGAACTCACAATAGGCGTGGACACTAAAAATTTTGACATGCATTACTATATACATTATCGACATTAGTAACAACGTTTATTCATCTTAACTTATCACAAGAAAAGTATATCTTATTAAGATCTTAGAGCAAACTCTTAAATTAATTGAAGGGTTCAGAGCCATAGTGGGCCAAGCGCCATTTATTAAAACCGGAGAAAGCAAGGGTTAAAGTTAAGTAAATACCATAGTTTATTTAATGAAGATTGACATATTTAGTTTCAATGTGTATAATTTATAGTACTTGCTATATGTTTCGTTAAATTATGGTAATCACTTACTTCTAACCCTTGTTTTCTCCATTTTTAATAAATGGCGCTTGGCCCACTATGGCTCTGAACCTTTCAATTGAGGTTCATTTTATCACAGGAATCTGAAAAAAAAAGTGACATAATAATATAGGTGTTAAGTACAAAGGAACTAAACATTACATGTATGCTCTACAACATTAACATACAATGAACGCAGTTTCTGAAAACTTCTTGTTTATATTCCGAGAAGAAGGTTCAGTTTTCCTCAGGAGTTTGTCTATATACAGTAGACTTGGGACACAGAAATGACAGCACTTTCTCTGAGCTGGACTATTAAAAGTCTTCTGCCCTTACCCCACCACTCAGTGAATAGACATCCCCTTAGAAGATTAATTTCAATGGTAATTTCTGAAGTTGTTATCGATTTTCTTGTAAAAGTTTATCGCGTGTAGCCAGCAAGTTGAGAAAGTGTACTGGCTGGGATGCAGATCGGCTTGATTGGTTCTGTCGGATCCCATCTCCTTTCATACACAAAGTGCCCAAGTTAAGTAGTGCAGGAATCAGAGGGATTTCTATCTAAGAATACTGACAGTTTAGGCAGAACTAAAAAGATCTTGCCATCGTTAGAACAAGATAACAACTTCTTATTTTCGAAATTTTTATTAATTATACCTAAGAATACTTCCAAATAGGTTGCTTCTACAATAAGTTCACTATTACCAATTTCCATCTTCACTCACGCACTTTTAGAGTCAGAGTTAGAAGTCTGTTCCGAATTTATCACTTGTTGCCACTTATTTATTGGTCTATCTGTGTCCATAATTCAATATGATGGGTACTTCCTCTTCTTATCACGCAATTTGTCATAGCTAATTATCTAAAAATCTATCTCTTATTAGAACATCATCATTTCTTACATCAGAATCGTGGATTATAAAAAAACAAATCCGCTTTGGTCTTGTATGTGCATGTGCAGTGCTGAAGATATGGGCATTTAATTTTCGTAATACAGCATCGTGGCGAGAGAGAACGTAAATAACACAATTCAGTTTCCTTATATTTTTCCAATTATGCGTGCAATTTTTTTTTTTTTTTTTTTTTTTTTTTGAGAATGGATATTTTTCCTATAATTATATCAAAATTTGCAATTTTACAATTTTACAAGAGAAGTCCTGGATTTTGTAAGTACAACTTCACTGTCATTTCATTTGCTATATCGTAAAAGAATTTATAGTTTTCATCAGAATCAAATATTTTGATATGAACTTATAAGACTTTGATATATTTATTATTATTATTATTATTATTATTATTATTATTATTATTATTATTATATTATTATTATTATTATTATTGTTATTATTATTTTTTTTTTCAAGTTTTCTCATGACGTGAAGTAAATTACATTTTTGCACGATCGTGTTTATTGCTGATATCACCAAATGTATTCCGTCACTTGTTCAGCCTCGAGTCTTTCCATGATAACCTCATTCCGCTTATGGTCGAATTAGTGTATCTTGCAGTCCTCCTCATGAATCTCATCACACTTGCTGTGATTCTGCTAATATCATGGGCTCTTAAGGTTCATGCCTCACTTCCTTTTAAGTTAGAACTGATCTTGCGAGAATATTATATATGCGTAAACGGGTATGTTTCTGAACAACTACAGGCTTAAAATCATTACTGATTATTCTCACAGTTTTAGTGTGTTTCTTGATTTTCTGGCAGAGATCCCTTTCGGATTGAAAAGATAGTTTGTACTGCAAGTAACTGAATTCATTCACCCTTTCCAAAATTTTGTTTTCTAAACTTTGAATTGGGGATTTGCCAGAAAATGCCATAATTTTTGTTTTATTGGGTGAAATTTCCATGTTATATTGACCAGAAATTATATGGAGAATATGAAGCGATTTTAGTAAATCATTTTCTGAAGATGCTAGTAGCGCCAGATCATCAGCGAAAAATATTACATTGATATGCGAATTTCTCATTTTTGGTATTTTGCAGTTACCATTCTTCCATTACATAGGCTATGTTGTAACAAATTGAGTTAGATAAAAGTTAAGTGTGTACAAGAGTTATTTATGAATTCAACAGCAAAATAATATGAACTATTAATTAAACAATGGGATACAAACCGTGTGGCAAAATTAATCTAATATACATAGAATGTTAATACATTCGAAATAATGCTAGATATTAGAAATAAATTATAATGAGAATAATTGTGAAAATATAGCGCTATCAGGATGCACGTCTAAGAAACAAACTTACCATGTAGACAGTGACCGTTAAGGTGAGTATAATTAGAATACATTGTTAAAAAGGTTAGCTTTAAGTTATTTTTAAAAGTGTTTATTGTCTTGCAGCGCCTAATACTTTGTGGCAAGGAATTCCTAATTAAATTTAATAGGGGAAAACCCTACCTACAATTTTTTATGCATAATATTTTTAAGTTCTACTTCATGCATCTATTTTTCTTGTGTTGAAAAGTTTTATTGTAATATAATGTACGTTCTGCTTAATTTCTTGATTTCAACAAAGATTAATTGGAATATGTTGGTATAATGCACACAAATATTTTCAAATTCAGATTGTTTGGTAGTGTTTGTTACATGGTAATATTGTAATGACAGTACGACTGGTAAAATTAATACGAAAATATTATAGTTCCGCAATTCTTAATTTTATACATTAGAAAAGTAATCAACATTAGCTTCGTTTCTAATATTACGGTCTTCAATCACCTTTTATAAAGTCTCTAACTGATCTTTTCCCTCGTAGTATATAGCAAAGTATCTCTCTAGGTAAATTAGAGCGCTTCATTCTTTTTACATGTTGAAGCCTGTGTTCCCTGTACTTTTGTAAATACTGAATAATAGATATAATTTTAATTCATCTGTTATTTCATAAATTGTCCTTATATTCAAAAGGCTACAGCCATCTGCTCTAATTTCAACAGCTGTTAAAAATAATTCATATTGACGATGAATAGTCCAGATTTCACTGTCATAGTCGAAGACTGATTTTACCAAAAGTTTGTATAACTTGGGTAGCATAAGTTTTTGGACTTTCGTGACTGGAAAAACGTAGTTAACGATTGTCAATAATTTAGCCTATTATAATGTTCGATTTTGTTTTATTTATCGCACTCTCCTAGGTAGCCTATATTAGGCTATAGCCTAAATATTTAAAGGAATTAATTTGTTACAGTATGTAGGGCTACTCATAATTTCTAATGGTAATTTTACTTGTCAATGGTACACTACAGTTAAAGGCCATAATTTTAGTTTTAATTTGGGGGACTTCAAAATTATCGATTTTTGCTATAATATTCTGGTCGTGTAAGTATTGAGTACGGCAATTCACCTTCATTTTTGACTAAAAGAAATACTTGAACATGTGAGCATAAGGAAATATGCAATATCCTGTTTTCTTCTAGTGTGATGTACGCACGCACTGTCTAACGATTGCATTTATACAAATATTGAAATTTAATGGTGGCAGAAAGCAAAATGTTGAATGCTATTACTTATTGTCAGTGGCGAAGTTAAGGTGTGAAAATATGCTTACATTGTATCTTCTTATAGAGCAGATATTTATCGGCATTTCTATCAAAATTGTGACACAGAGCCCACAAGAAGATGATGGCCACTTATTTTCGCCCTTAAACAGAATACAGGTGAAGCAATACGTATAACTTATTTGTCTCAGAGCACCCTGGTAGCCAAGGATATTTTTTATATCATAAAAACTGAAAATTTCTATTTTGTCTTCTTTCACCCGCTATTTTAATATGTAAATTTGATGTCGATTTTCAATCTTTATAAGCACTTTTTTTTTTCATACGTCCAACTTGAAAACGGTTTCTCTTTTAATTCTACAAATAATGACTTCAATGTCTTCTCTGAATGAGTCATTTTACACAAAATTAATATGTACCATACATACACGAATACATTTTTGATTAAACTTAACTCAACAACGCAGCACTTTCAGAGAACACCAATATACCGCGACATAATATTGTGACGGAAGGCTAGCCTCGTCCCGTGCGGAGATGTAGCGAGTCAATACCCCCTCCCCGATCCTCCCTCAAGTTTGCTAGTCAAGATCGTAGTCATGCCTTCAAAGGTTTTTTGCCTTAAGCCTCGATGCTCGCACTGCTCTCTCCATACTGGAATGACTCCCAACAGTGAACTTAGTACAGTTCATGGAAGGATCGGAGTATTACGATATATCGTTATGACGGACCTACTGTTGCTAGGAATAATAATTCAAGTTTCTGGGTAAGATAAGCCTCTCAAGAGCTTTACCACTGCTTATTGTTATCCACGCAGACGACTTTACCGATAATATAACAGTTTTTATACAAGTTATATATCGCACATATTACAGTATGTGATTTGGTGTTTCATCATCAGGATCTTCGGTCAATTCAGTTAGAAGTTATTTTACGATATATGAAAGCTATAAGCAATATAATTTATTAAATTCCTATTGTTTCTTAGTCAGAAGTATCAATGTAAGAAAATCAGTCAGCACAAGATCTGCCCTTACTAAACCCATTTTGCTCTTCAACGATTAAATATCTGTAGCGAATTTCTATTTTTCTGGGTATAAATCCAGCAAATATTTTATTTCCACTGCTGGAGACGATTAATACAAAAATATACAGTATAAATATTTGGCTTTGACTATTATATTATAATAGAACAGATTAGGCCTACTGGATTCTGAGAATGAAGAAGTAAAGTGATCTGTTATATCATGGATGAGAATTTCATACAATGTACTTACAGTCGACGCTGACCTTGATCCTCTTGCTGACAGTGGGAGGAACGCCGTTGGACGCGATGCAAAGATAGGCACCCATGTCCAGTCGGCTGATGCGCGTCAACTCCAATACCTCGCCTTCCCACTCCGACACTGCGGAACAATGTATTACACTAATGTATTGAAAGGCAACATACTGTATAAGAATCTATAGAGAATAGAATTTTCAGAAATGTAATTCCTTAGTAGAACTTTTAGTTATGGAAGTAATGATCACATCAGAAATTAAAATAGAGCAGAATTGAAGTGTTCAGAGCCATAGTGAGCCAAGCACCATTTATTAAAACCGGAGAAAACAAGAGTTAAAATTAAGTGATTACCATAATTTAACGAAATATATAGCAAGTAATATAAAGTATGCACATGATAATTAAATGATATGTCAATCTTCATTAAATTATGGTATTTACTTAACTTTAACCCTTGCTTTCTCCGTTTTTAATAACTGGCGCTTGGCCCGCTATGGCTCTGAACCCTTCAATTATTTCCCTATATTTTATTAAGCACAAAGTAAAATTGAACCAAACCAATTGAAAATGTATTCTCGAAGATATAGGCCTAAGGAATTAATTTATAATTAGTTTTATAATACAGGAATTAAATTAAAATGAAGACTATTAAGTACTAGAAGTAATTGAAAGAATCCTTATCCTCTCTGCACAATAATTAATATTGTTTAGTCAACTGTCCGAAGACAGGTCTGAATCTCACAAGTGATACCAATAAGGCTACTAAGTCAGGAGATAATGAGGTAGGGTGACCAGTTCCTTTCCCTCTCTATTGCATTCATCGCTGAATAATAACATAGGCATATTATTACACTAATCAGATTTCAGAATTATATAGGATCTAAATTCCTTTCTTACTGTATATGATCATCTTGGCTATATATTGTATTTATTCTCTTGCAACAAATTGTCTATTGTATACTTTCATATGTTTATTATGCATTCTGGATCTTTGGGCTCAGCCGAAGGTGTCGATCAGATATATTTTGGAAAGTAAATATAATATTTGACGTGGAGACGGAACGATCTACTAAGGTGAATTCTCTCAGGATACCTGGTAATATTACTTGCAAGAGTGGTGATGATGATGATGATGATGATGATGATGATGACAAAGTTACAGAGGAGAAAAAGTACTAAATGTTGCAGACTAACAAGGCAAATAATCACATATCTTAACTCCTTAACTTTGTATATATTTTTTGGGGTTTTTGGTAAAAAAATGTAATTTGATTACAAAAAATCACTTTTCGTGAAAATAATACATTTTCCTTTCTCCTACCAACTCCAGTCCAAATTCAACGTAGACGAAAAGCTGTTGACGAATTTCAACTAGGGTCTTTTATTGGGGCAGGGTTATTTTACGTTCTGTAAATCTACAGCGGGATCCTCTTCCCGGAGAATGCTGTGTTAAGGATTTTATCGCCCTATAAATTCCATCGTTCTTGGCCAGATATCAATCCGCGAATATAGTGAACATAGTAACCAGGAGACCGCTTAGAACAACAACACTGTTGCTCAAAGAAAACTAAGTGAGGATGTAATGAACTTGAACCAGGGAAACGTAAAAATAAAATATCACCATAGCCAGCGATATATCTGAAAAAAAAAATCGTCAATAGATAGACAATAAAACATATTGCACCATATTATGCATGTTTAGTCAGAAGCGCGAAGACTGGTTGGAACCTCATAAGTGATAACAGTAAGATATCACTCATGAGGCAAATAAACCAAGAGATAATGGGGTAAGTGGAACATACTGATCATTTTCATCTAAGAATCAATATCAAAATCATCATCATCATCATCATTATTAATATCAGCAAGGATTATGCCAATGGCCTGTTTCGTTTCTAGAAATGTTTAAAATTCTAACTGGCCTTCCCAACAGTTCCTTCGGTGTTTCAATTCATCTTCTTCCTGTAGGTTTATATTCTCCGACATATCCTATCATTGTGCATTCTCATTACGTGGTCAAACTAATTTTTTCTTATACTGTATTTTTCAATAACGGTACTAAGACATCCAATATTTTATTCTTGCCGGGTTTCTTCGTTTATTTTTGATCCAGTTCTATAGTCCATTTCTCGCCAGTAGCCTAAGAAGTCGCATCTCAGAAGCAAACATTCTCTGGAGCAGATAAAAAAGTTTTTTTTTTCTTTCACCATGTTAACTAATATCAAAACAAGTGCTTATACAAATTTGGCCACTCGAGCGCAATTATGAGGGCCGTAAAAACAAGTTTCCCTGGTGCCGTTTACATAAAGAAAATACAATTTCATGGAAAGATTTATTGGAACAGATGCCGCAATTGTTGAGCTATTTTTCAACATATTCCCCATCGAAACTGAGATATTTGTCATACCATGGAATCAACTTTTGCATCCCTATGTCGTAGAAGTCTGCAGCCTGGGATCGAAACCAGTCTGTGACAGCCGTCTGCATCTCTCTGTCGATCCCATGGTATGACAGTTATTGTCTCTGTTTCAACAAATTTTTCCAAAGAAATTTTGTTTTCTTTCTGTAAACAACCCCAGGAAAATCTACTTTTACGGCCCTCGTAATTGCGCTTGAGTGGCCAAAATTTGTACAAGCACTTGTTTTGACATTATTAACATGGTGAAAAAAAACATTTATCCGCCACCATGAGAATATTTGTTTGTCAGCGGCCTCGATTCTATTTGGTAGGATTTTTAAGGAAGAGACTAGTGAAGTGCTTTATGTGGAGTGTGGCACTATATGGGGTAGAAACATTAACATTACAACGAAGTGAAGAGACACGAGTAGAAGCATTTGAAATGTGAATATGGAGAAGAATGGAGCGTGTAAAATGGACAGAACGAATAATAAATGTAGCTGTGCTACAAAGAGTAGGTGAACAAAGAATAATACTGAAACTGATCAGGAAGAGAAAAATAAATTGGCTGAGTCACTGGCTAAGGAGGAACTGCGTATTGAAGGAGGCACTGGAAGGAATAGTGAACGAAAGCAAAGTTTGGAGCAAAATAAGATATCAGATGATAGACTATATTAAGATACATGGCTCGTATGCAGAGACTAAAAGGAAGGGACAAAGTGAAGAAGATTGGAGAATGCTGGGTTTGCAGCGAAATATCTACCCTTGGATAGATAACTAAGAGTATGAATGAATGTGTCACATGTAAACAATCATGTCGAAACATCAAGTACTTTGTGAAATTTATAAGTAGTGAGTGAATTGATATGCTTTTTAGTGTATTTCGATTGTGCCTATAAGCCTTAAGTATTTATTTAGCTCACTAGCCGTACCCGTGCGCTCCGCTGCACCCGTTAGAAATAAATATAAATTAATTACATTATTAAAATAGGACATTTGATCCAGGGAACATTTGTGTTTGATAGAAGGATAAATCGTTAGTATGTTACTTAACTTAAATTGTATTTAAAAAAATTAAAATGCGATCATTTTGATCCAGAGATCACTCATTTGGTGCAATGACAATTCCTTTTAACATGTTTCTTAATTGTTATTACATGCAACCATAGTTTAATGAAGATTAACATATCGTTTAGTTTTAATGTCTATACTTTATATTACTTCCTATGTTTCCACTGAATTATGCTAATAACTTAATTTTTAACGCTTTTTTTTACGTCTTCAGTAAATGGCGCTTGGCCCTCTATGGTTCTGAACCCTTCAAATAACTTAAATAATGATACAGCATATGTAGTGATATGTAATTATATTTCTTTCTTTCGAAAATGTAAGAATTCACGATCTCCTATGAAACCTTGCCATGGAATGAATAAACGTGTTTTTTCTTCCTACTCAAAAATTTTATATTTTGCACATAGGAGTTATTGTAGGAACAACAACGCTATAATCTGAGGCAGCGATGAAAATAAATTGCTATTTTAAAAGTCTTGTATATCCTTAAATATCAGTCCTATCAAAATTTTGCATAGAATAAAACTTATGGAAATCGGTTTTAAAGACACTTTTGTTAAGTAACATTTTTCACGAAAATCAATAATAGGGAGATATTTCGATTTATTTAATTCAAGCCCCCTTATAACCCCCCTTTTAAATAAAGTCTTTTGAATGCCATATAGCCTAAACTCTAAGTTACAACGAACTTAATTTATATTCCAATTTTCATATAAATCGGTTTAGCCATTATCGCGTGAAAAGGTAACAAACATCCAGACAAAGAGACAGACAGAGAGACAGACAGACAGACATACATGCAAACAAAAATTTCAAAAAAGCGCTTTTCGGTTTCAGGATGGTTAATTACACATGTTAGGACCAATTATTTTTGGAAAAGCGAAAATTACCAGAACAATTTCGGCTACAGATTTATTATTAGTATAGATTTCAAACATTTATAAAGGTTATGTAAGGAATATAGCATCCTAAGTAAGTGAAAGAATTTACTTGCTCAATTAATTTAATCCTCTCAGTTTCCATTTTGCTATTTTCATAATTTTAAATCCATATATTTTGTTATTTTTCTTGCTTGAGTTTCCAGCGTTCAATCTCGATGTAACTATAATGTAACTCGCGTTAGAAATTGGAACTTTCTGGTCGAGATTTTAAATTCCAAGCAAAGTGAAGTACTAGGAAATCCTGCACGGATTCGGATTTTGTATCAGGAATTTCATATACGATAACATTATCCCTTCGAGAGTACTGCTCGATGTCACTGAGTCTGTAGTTTATTTTGTAATTTTCTTCTCTCAGTAATTTATTAACTCTTTTTACTTCAGTTAAATCTTCTTTAATTTTATGTAATTCATCGTAGAAGAAGTCGAATTTAGCCGGCAAGTATAAGATAGATTCTTTGATATCTATGATTTCAGATTGCATGTCAACACTGAATTTTTCAAACAAAAACTTATTTTTATTACTTATATCTTCATTATCCAGTTTCGATTTCACTTCTTCTTTATTCACATTTGTTGTTAGTTTTAACCTTTGATAGTAGTATTATATTATAATATAATATTATAGCGATGTACCGAAGTACATATGACACTTCCATGCATTTCCTTCATTTGTTAGTAGTATTTTTTCCATGTTTTTAACTGCAAACTGCTTAAAATAACCTATAAACTATAAGCGCACCAACAATACATCTGACCTCTGTCGCTGTCAACTGTGGAATGATATTTCTGAAAATATTTTGCTAGCAACTCATCCGCCCAGAAAGTCCTTCGGAGAAATTCCTCACAAAGAACTTTCAAGTGTACATGTACCATAGGGAGTATTAACTGGGAAAATCTTAAGAAAGTTCTAGGTCGGGAGAGGAGAAAGAAACATACTTCAGAACCAATCCGTTTAGAAGATTCAGGGCAACTTCCACATTGTTATAAGATTACATTAGCCGGCGATAACTTTCTCATTCACGACTCGAGTAACACAGACGAAGAACAAGAAGATACAAGGATAAGACTGAAAGAAATTTAGAGGTGCTAATACAATCTAATATGTAGCTTGTTGAAGGCATATGTAAGACTTGTCATAAGTCATAACCAGGGAACGGATTTATATGGACTAAAAATATATGAAATATGTAAATATATATGTAGTTATTTTTACCAAAATATGGAATTAAATATGGATTTTTACCAAAATATGGAATTAAATATGGACTTAAAATTATAAAAAAAATGACTATGTACGTTAAATATTGGTACATTTTAATCAAACTAAACAAAAAATATAATGGACGTACCTTATCTTCCAATGTAGTTTCAACAAAACACAATTTTTATTGTCTGTTACCATAACAATAGGTTACAAACATTTCTTTCAAGTGCTGAAAAGTGAATCTTCTTCTATTGTCTCTGAGGATAGATTTATACTGACTAAAAGAGCGTTCGACGTCACAAGAAGTAACTGGTACATAATTCAATTTCACAATGTCTGCTGGGGATAAGTCCAAGTTAATCTTCACTGTTGATTCACCACTCATCACAGCAACAACCTTTTGTAGTTCTTCATATCCAGGGTTTTTTGAAAGTACAGTGTCCACCTTAGCTCTTACTGCATCTGCAACTTTACCTCTACCACGATTCAGTTGTTCCACAGTACTATTTATAATTTCAAAACTTTCAGATAGTGAAAGGTGCCTATTTTGGAGACTTTTGAGCGTTTTTATGATGCATGAAAATGTATGCTGAATGTGAGCTAAGTCATTCTTCACACTTATGTCACAGGTAACTGTTTTCGCAGTATCAATTGAGACTGCATCTTCAGAGTCCAATGCAAGGAGAACATTGTTAATAGAGTCTATATGTTCGGCATAATATTCAACTGCTTCTAGCCATGTACCCCATCTAGTTAAAATTGGCTTTGGTGGCAATGGAATTTCAGGGTACATTTCTTTCAACACGTTAACTCTACTGGGAGCTTTGAGAAATACTTTTTTCACTGATGAAATCAACAAATCTACTTTAGGGAAATTGTCTCTGACCACTTCTGCCACACGATGAAATGCATGCGCCACACAAGTAAAATGAGTCAATTTAGGATATACAACAGATAATGCTTGTCCAGCTTTGACCATATAAGGGGCAGCATCGCTAATAAAGAATAACACATTATCGTACATAATACCCTTTGGCCACAGGATACCCATAGCTTCGTTGAACAGTTTAACTATAGTTTTGTTATTGCACTTTTCTAGAACATCACAATGTAAAAGAATTCGTTCAGAATATTGTTCACTTAACAAACCGATAACTACATTACCAACAAGTCTACCTTCTTTGTCGGGAGTCTCATCAATGGAAACCCAAATTGAACTATCTTTAATTTCATCTCTTATCTTCTGTATTGTCTCATCGT